>NW_015633949.1:891210-906047 GCF_001515625.1 Sinocyclocheilus rhinocerous
AAAAAAAAAAAAAAAAAAAGCAGCAAGTTTTGGGTCATCACATGCTACCACGACATAACTGTTGTCGCATAGTTACGTGGATTGTTTTACTGTAAACTGACCTTTATAAAATTTTACAATGTTCATCAGGTTAGATATCGATTATTACTCACTCAAACCCCTTTTTGTCTCTCTACCTCTCAGTCTCACACATCCACCATGTTTGTAGTTTTTAAACTCTTTTTAATTCATGTTTGTAGTTCTGAACCGAATACTCCTGAGTTGTGGGGACTATTAGCCATCAGAGTGTGCTTGGATCTGCACTTTCAAAATGGCAATAGTAGACCATCCCAGTACCTTTCAAATACTAATTTAAAGGGGACCTATTATGCAAAATTCCCTTTTACAAGGTGTTTGAACACAGATGTGTAAACAACCAGCCTAAAATGGTAAAAATTCACCGACCCACTCCTTTTTTTTAATTATAATCCCCATAAATCATAAACAGTCTCTCCAAACCAGCGGTTTGCAAACGAGGTGTCATTAAAATGCAGGACTTGCACAAAAGTTGATTCTCAACCTGTTGTTCATGATCCAAATTCATATTCAGGACATGCAAGTACCTCACTTTGCATTTTGTGAATGTTTGCAAATCGCCTTTCTGAATGTGCTTGTTAGCATGTTGTATCTTACTGTATTCACAGAGACCAGAATTATGTTATTTATATTTTTAACCCTGAAAATGCTCACCATCTGTATAGTTCATAAACGCACCTTTTAAGCTTCTTAAATGGGAGGTATAATGCTATTTCATGCATTCCGACTTATTTACACTTTTAAAGAGTTGGATTCTCACGCTAAACGAGGCCAAAGTTTAAAAAAAATGAGTTGGACCTATGATGGAGTATTTCTGTGCCAAATACACTGTCAGGGTTCATAGAAGTTTCAGAAAGTTATTTTAGAGTATGGCTCTGTATGACATCATAAAGGGCGGAATTCCTTGTATCAATGTGCTTCATTCGGGTTAAGGAAGTCGTCGGCAACGCTACACAGGACTTGCTCGAGAAGCAAGTTTTGTTTTTAGACCACGAAATCAACAATAGGTGTGTTCGACCTGAAGCAGCGCTGTGCAGACTGATCGGGGTATGACATCAAAGTACCATGAGAGCTATAGAGAGCAGACGGCTCCGTACGCTTTCGAAATGCTCTCACAGTACTTTGATGTCATGCACTGATCGGTCTGCGCAGCGCTGCTTCAAGTTGAACACACCTAATATGTCACTAAAGAAGTGTCTTTTTGGTTGAGGGAAAGATAACCTTGTTCAGCTTCCCAAAGAACCCATGTAAATTAATGAAATATAAAAGCACCATGGGCATTTCTATAAATTTTTCTAGCCATGCCAAGCTGTAAAATATTTTTTGGGAGTTTCGCATGAGGGCAAAAAAGCTCCCCATGCAGATATTCAAGTTGATCATGTGAATTTGCCGTGCTGACCAACAGAAAGCTGCTTGGTTTGAATGTGACTTTTATGTGGGCAGTGCTTCATACAGTGCTACATTACCGTTTTTTTGCCCGTGAAATTTTGCCTAAATACATGTGACTGAACCTTTAGTCCTAGCATAAAACCCCATCCATATTTCCATTCCACAAGAAGTAGTTTGTAGCTGCAAGTGTACAAGAGACATATGTGATAAATTATAGCATGAAGTGTGTGGGAATCCACCTCTAAGAAGGTATATGCACCTTTACTAGGGTTGGGTACTGAACTCTGTACTTTTAAGGGTACCGACTGAATTGCGTCGGTACTACAGAGTACCGATTCACGTTAAATCAATCGGTGCCAAATTTCGGTACCTGAGAACGCATCTGGGCGCATACGCTACAGAGAGAGAAAGAAAGACCTGCATCTCACTATATGATGGCATGAACACAAAAACTTAATCTCCAGAGCTGCTGTGAGTCACTTCGCAAGAATTTTACCGTTTCATTTGAGAAAACTAGCATCATCATACTGTATACACACAGAAACTTCATGGCAACCTGTCAAAATAAAAGTACGGTTTAACATGTAACAGAAACATATTACTCTTGTATTACTTTTGTAAATTATAATGTACATCTTTAAATATTCCATGTTCTATCAAATTTAAATAAAACAATGAAATGATAAAAATAAACATTACAACTAGATTAATCACTTAATTGTAGAAAAAAATAATACAATTATTAGCCTATTAAAAATGTTTTTAAAGGAATATTCACACAACTTTTCTTCCATGTATTCATTTCAACAGTAAACCTCAGTTTGTTTGTTTGAATTTTCATTTGATTTAAAATAAATGTTTAATGCCTTCATTTGATTTTCAGAAAAATTAAAACAAGAATTTCTAAAAAAAAAAAAAAGAAAAAAAGAAAAGAAAAGGTTTGTTGGGCCCTATTGTTCAAAATGTTGAAATTGAGACTTTTGGACTTATTTTTTCACTGAAATAAATGAGTTTTTGTAATTACACACAGAGTAAAGTACCGAAAAAAGGTACCGTTGGGTACCGACACCGAAATTCAGGTACCGATACCGCACCGGTTAAAATGTGAACGGTACCCAACCCTAACCTTTACCCTGTGTAGGTGTTTTCAGCAGTGTTCGAGGAAATGCAAGGACACTGTGTGAGAATACCTACAAAATTGAGTGCGTGTCAGATGTGGATATATAATGTGGAAGTGGGGCTGACTGTGAGTGTGTGTGTGTGAATAAACTGCAGCTTTTGCTATAATACATAGCAGCTTGCTCTCATTAGAGCTTAAAACCTCACGTTTAATCAGCTTATATTCTGGCTAGATTTATACAACCTCTTTTCCACACACTGACATGGAGCTCAGTCTATCATAGATCACATGACAGTCACATCCTGTGCAGTCTCCAATCTCTAGTGTTTCTCAGTCCCATGAAGACCATTCTAGCCAGTTCTGTTTCTTAGTCTCAGTCTAATACGACCTTTGTTTTATCTCACGTTTGGGAGTTGTGCCTTTTGCTGTCTTTGGTGTCATGTAACAAATAATCCTTTCCCGTGGCCCTGGGACAGACCAGCATGACCCTGAACAAACTATAATCTGGGGTCACAATATACACATAAAACATCTGGCAACGTTTACCTGGTATTAAGATTTGTTTAGGCCAATATGATCCCGAGCACCACTAAGTACAAACATAAATGTGTCCAAAATGTTTGTGATCAGATGACTTGAAACATTTGAAACAGATTTGTTTAGTTATGCCAAGCTCCAAAATATTTCATTAGGTAGAAATTGTGAGTAAAAAAGAAAGTATAAAAATCTTTATCCTGTAAATCACGAATGACTGGAAAAGTCATGCAAATTCATAATTAATACTTTTATTCGGCAAGAATGCATTAAATAATCAAAAGTGACTTTTACACTGTTGCAAAAATCTATTTCAAATAAATACTGTTCTTTTGAACTTTTATATTCATCAAAGAAGCCTGAAAAAACTATAATGCTTTATACAAAAATATTAACCTTGCTCAGGTTTCGTCCCATCATTAAGCAACATACAGAACAGCCTCAAAGTCTAATGATGAGCATTTGTGTGCTTTACGCCTAAACAGCTGGAGCCCTAAATACCAATGAGGAATAAATGTCCTGAGCAAGCCAAACTAAAGGCCCTCAGAGAAACTGCAGATCGAAGAAATCCAGCTGGCAGAAATCCAAAGATGTGGTTGCGGGAACGAGGGGGAGAACATGCAGAAGAGGGATGGAAAGCTGTGGCGGATGTCAGGAGGAGATGGGGGCTTTCGCAAAGTTAATTAACGGACATTAATTGCTCTCATTAAACACTGACTGGTTTCATTGGGTTTCTGAGTGTCTGGACATTTGTGATGCTAAGCCCTGCTACGATGAGAAAGAGCCAGCTCTTTAGCTGAGAGCACTATGGCCATCTGATAAGGAGAGCAGAGTACACATTACATGACACACACTCAAAGCACTTCTCACACATTTAAGTGGACATAGAGACAGCGAGAGACGGGCCAAAACCCTTGCACCATGATATTACTAAGGTTTGTCTGAAACTATATTTATGGTAATACCATTGTACTGATTAACAATATGTTGAAGAATATACAAAATAGAAAAGGTGGAAAGATTAACAGGAAAAAAGAGAACAGGAAAGGTCAGGCGATTTCTAGGATCAAGTGACACTGAAGGCTGGAGTAACGGCTGCTGAATATTCAGCTTTGCCATCACAGCATTAAATGACATTTGAAAATGTACCAAAATAGAAAACAGTTATTTAAAATTGTAATATTTTACAATATTCCTATTATTTTTGAGCAAATAAATGAAGTCTTTGTGAGAAAACATTTAAAAAAAATTTTATTAAAAAAAATTTTTTTTTTACAGTATGTTTTAATTAAAAAAATTTATCATTCCTTCATTATCTTTGAAGAAACCCTCAAAAAAACCTTGTTAATGATTATTTTCATCAAGATTAACACTGAACATGTCACTAGAAGAACAACAGCAAAAAGTAGATGGGTTAGAGAAAAAGGAAGTCAATGAATACAGGATGTAATTGCAGAAGGGCTGACAGCAGAACTACATCAAACAGAGGGATTTGTGTTAACCAGGAGAGTCATCAAACAGCAAGACTTTCACACGACCCAATCAAAATATCCAAAGCCGTTCGCTAAAACTCACTGACACTATGCTCACCTCCAAATCAAACCGGCGGCCCTGAGTGGGATGGAACCATTACAGTCCCCTAATGTTTTCATAATTCAGATGAATCCTCTGGGAATGTGACACTCTGAGTGCGGTTCCCGAGGCTAATACCAAAATAGAAAACAGTTATTTAAAATTGTAATATTTCACAATATTCCTATTATTTTTGAGCAAATAAATGCAGTCTTTGTGAGAAAACATTTTTTTTAAATCTTACCAACCCCAAACTTTGAATGGTATTGTATCAACATTTAAAAGAAATTCTTGTGGTGCTATTTTTTTTACAGTATGTTTTAATTAAAAATTTTTATCTTTCCTTCATTATCTTTGAAGAAACCCTCAAAAAAACCTTGTTAATGATTATTTTCATCAAGATTAACACTGAACATGTCACTAGAAGAACAACAGCAAAAAGTAGATGGGTTAGAGAAAAAGGAAGTCAATGAATACAGGATGTAATTGCAGAAGGGCTGACAGCAGAACTACATCAAACAGAGGGATTTGTGTTAACCAGGAGAGTCATCAAACAGCAAGACTTTCACACGACCCAATCAAAATATCCAAAGCCGTTCGCTAAAACTCACTGACACTATGCTCACCTCCAAATCAAACCGGCGGCCCTGAGTGGGATGGAACCATTACAGTCCCCTAATGTTTTCATAATTCAGATGAATCCTCTGGGAATGTGACACTCTGAGTGCGGTTCCCGAGGCTAAACATATCCCTCAATGGAAACGCTCACCCATCTCTCCACAGCTGTCCCTCATTAGTATTGAGCAGACATCCATATCAATAGGACTTTGCTTATTCGGAGGAAAATAGGAACATACTTTAAAGAAACAGGTGGAACATTCATCCCAGGAGATGGTGGGAGAGAAATGCAATGTTTAATATAAAAGGAGGCAAGGCTTTTAATGGAACAGCTGAGCCAAAAATGAAATTTCTGTCATTATTTACGCATCCTCATGTTGTTCCAAACCTGTATGACATTCTTTCTCTAACAAAGAAAAGTCTGTTTGCTCGGTTCCATGCAATTACAATGAATGTGGACTCTTTTCAGGCTTTAATAAGGATGCAACAGGTATCATAAGTATCATAAAAGTGGCCATTTCGACAAACCAAATCTACGTCAATATTCACTTAATCTTGACATAAATCTTAACTTTGCTTAAGAGAAGTAGAAATGTCCAATTTATAAGCAAATCATTGCTTGAGTCAAATATTTTCAATGAATCACCTGATTTGGTTCATAAAACCCCCCATTTGTTCATGAATCAGATTGCTACGGTCACTGACTCAGTCCAAATGATTCAGACTCGATTCATTGTAATTGTGTGGAAAAGAAGGACACATATACTCAACAGAATTTCACTTTTTGTGTTTCACAGAAGACAAAAGCCATACAGGTTTAGAAAGACATAAGGTTTAGTATATAATGACAGAATTTTCATTTTTGAAGATATACTTTTCCTTTAACACCTGTGAACGCCATGTGGCCTGTGAACATTTTGGTGTCACAGCACATTGTTTGTTATTAAGCAGAGCTCCTAGTGTTCATTAGCATTAGCATTAAACCCGTTCGAAGTGGGAGGTGTGGCCAGACTCGTTCTTTACCTACACTGGACCACAATTTGTACTTTCGTACGCTGCGTGCTCTGTGCAGACTGTAACAAGATGTAATTGAGAAGAATAATGGTTTTGTCCACTTCATGCCGTTAACTAGCGAGACCGTGATAGCTAGCTTCTGTCTGCAATTATGTCTAATTTTCTGCTGAGCCCCAGATATGGCTACAGCGGGGAATGATGATAAGCACAGAGTATTGTAATGAACACAGAGGTCTTCTGCAGGCTCAAATGCTCTTCCTGTTTAACCAAGGATGTCCACCCAGGCCGGACCACAGTCCTGAGGAGTGCTGCGTGAGTGTGTGCGGTACCCACCTCTCAATGATGTCAGCGATCACACAGGCAAACATCTGCAGACCCTCAGGCAACTGCAAGGCCACTGCAGGTCAAAGACAGAGAGTCCAGTCAGTGCAATATAATACAATATGAATGACAGCTGCTCTGGCCTCCTATATATTAGTCTGGCGATGCAGGCAGTCTGATGTGCAAAATATAAACTAGAGATGTACCAAAAATTAAAGCTTTGGCAAATATCTAAAAAGCAAACAAACAAACAAAAAAACCCCCGTAGAAATCCAGATTTCTAGGTGCTAAATGAGAAAACTGCTTTTAAATCCACTACCCCTCAAAGATTTAACAAATGTTGGCCTACTATGAAACAATTAAGAAATGTTATACAATGGCCGGCCTTCTTTTAAAAATCCTAAAATAATAGCCTACTAATTAAAAAAACAAAACAAAAAAAACATAGCTTTACAAACATTTACATGGTACTCAGAACATAAAGATTTCTAGGTGCTAAATGAGAAAACTGCTTTTAAATCCACTACCCCTCAAAGATTTAACAAATGTTGGCCTACTATGAAACAATTAAGAAATGTTATACAATGGCCAGTTTTCTTTTAAAAATCCTAAAATAATAGCCTACTAATTAAAAAAACAAAACAAAAAAAACATAGCTTTACAAACATTTACATGGTACTCAGAACATAAAGAAACAAAATGCCTGTATGGATGAAATAAATTAATACAAAATTGTATTATATTAAAATAAATAAATAAATAATAAAATACAAACATTTAAATTGATTTAAAGACGTCTTCCTTTAAACAATAGGCAAGTTCATTTGCTCATCAAATGGGTATGAGGGCTTTAACCAATTAAAATACTTGAGATAAATACGAAGAACCTTACCTTCTGTTCAGCATCAATAATGACTTCGTGTACTCAGCTATATTACAGAAACAACTGAGTACTACTATAGCAGCTAATTATTTAAGGAAACCAAACCACAGCACAAAACTTTAGACAGGGTTGCCAACTCTTAACGTATTTGGTGTGAGACATGTTATTGGCCTCTGTCTGGCATCTTCACAATGCCAAAACACAAAAGTCATGCTTCATTATGAGCCAAAAGTTACAATAATTAAATTCAGCCAAAAAAAACTGTATTGAAAAATTAATTGGTTCAAAGACACAGAGTACTGGCTATTTCTAGCTGGCGCATTGCTGAGGTTGAACACAACCCCAAAAATCTCCATTGTCTCTGTGGAAGAACAACATTCTGCATATTGCAACAGTGGAACATAAGGAAATTCTGGAACATCTGTGTCGTTCTCCACACTGAATATTGTTATTTTTATCATCTGCATATTCATTATTTCATGCAAGTAGTACTTTCTGTAATATAATATAATATAATATAATATAATTCTGTGCATGTTCTGAGATAAGTGGTACTCAGGTAAATTTATATGCACACAAGATTTAAATGCAAATAAATCACTCTAAGCAGCTGGCAAAGTTGGCATGAAGCATAAATGCAAAGTTGGCGCAGTTTCAGACAAGCTAACCATTTTAACAGCTGCCATAACTTGCTTGTCACACTACATTTACACCATACCTAAAACAGTGACAAAGATGCACTATCTATTTTTTTTCCGAGAGAGCTCATACACACACTGTAAAAAAAATTCCGTAAAATTCACGGTAAAAAAACGGCAGCTGTGGTTGCCAGAATTTTACCGTAAAAAATACGGTAGCAATGTTTTAGGTTTTACGGTTTTAACTTAAATTTACAGTTAAATACCGTAATTTCATTAACTGATATAATGTTAATATACCAACCTTATTGAAGTACTGAAATCTGTTTTGTACCTTTGTAATACACTGATAACCACCAAATGCAGGTGGTGATGAGAAAATCACATGATGAACCAAAGCCCATCACAAACCGCTTTTTGGAAGGCCAAACAAAGTAGTTTCGCTTTCACAACGAAACACACACTGACTCCACGACATGGCAGCGGCGGCAACATCGAGAATAAAAGTTACGCCTTCTTTCTTTGCGTGAACATTTGGGCGGCGTTATGCAAATCTTCCCACACAGTGACGTAGACATTTGGGGGCGTGTTAGAACGAGCCGTTTTAGGTAGGTGTGGCTGACTCTTAACTTTTATAAAGAATATCTCTTTGGATTTGAGACTTTAGTCTTTGCAACTTTACAGATCTTCTTTATGCACCAAGAGCTTGTAACACTTCGAAGAGAAAGGAAAAATTGAAATCGCATCATATGACCCCTTTAAGATTTTTAAATGTTTGTGAAAGAAGTCTCTTATGCTCACTAAGACTGCATTTATTTGATTAAAAATACAGTAAAAGTTATTACAATTTAAAATAACTTTTCTATTTGAATATATTTTAAAATCATTGTAATACGCTGATTTGGGGCTCAAGAAACATTTATTGTAATTATCGATGTTGAAAACAGTTGCTTAATATTTTTTTGGAAATAGGGATACATTTTTTTAAGGATTCTTTGATGAAAAAACAGTTCAAAAGAACAGCATTTATTTGAAACAGAAATCTGAACAGTAGTGTAACTGGTAACTGGTCTTTTTGGTAGAAAAGTAAAGTATCAAAGCTTAAAGTATCATACTGTGTATCTATAAAATATTTTACAATAATTCAAATTTTTTCTTCTGTAAATCTGTGATTTATCGATATCAATCAGTATAAACGTAATATTAGTAATAAAAAGCTGTAAGATAAACAGATATAGCAAATACAGCATATCGCATGGTTTTGTAAATGTAGGTTGTATGTAGAGACCAAATCTCTATTATGGGTCCCGTGCAGAGAAAGTTTTTAAAATGTTAATTTAAATTGGTAAATTAGTTTAGATTATTATTAATGTATACATTAACAATAATAATTATTATGAATAATATTATTTAATTATTATTAATTATATTATTTAAAGCTTTAACAGACAAGTTAAAACTGAAAAACAAACAAACATGCAACAGAAGTCAATTACAGCCCTAAATAAAACCACAATCCATATAACATTTCTTGCAAAATCATTGTAACCACTGGTCAGAACCAGAAGTGGATCCTGACATAAGTTATAAAGGCTAGGCAAGCACTTCTATGTGACTGCTTTCTGTTTGGCCCAAAGCCCCATTGAAAATTAAATGTTATGTAGCAGTTATCTATTGCCGAGCAGCTCCTTGTGGTGGCACATCTTACTGCTGCTGCTGCTTTCTGTCTGTCTGCCAATGGAAAGAAACCCGTTGACCTTCTAGAAGCCATGTTACTGCCATATAGTTCAAGTGAAGTTCATTTAATCTAATCAGACTAAAATGCACTTTGGCTTTTAATATTTATCCTCTGATATGAAGTTGTAATTCTGGTCTATTCAAAAATGTGCATATTTAAACTCAAGGCCTTTAGCAAAATAATGAGCTGTGCGACATCAGTTTTTTAAATTTATATTATAATTTAATGGTATCTTTTAATTAACAGACAAATTATGATATTTGTGGACTACTCTCAGGATGTCGTTTATGTCTAGCAATGCCCCATGAATGAACCATAATGATTGATTCTCAAAACTGACACACAACCAGTTTAGGTTGCATGGCACCTCTCATTACAGACAGGAAATGCATCTCTGAAAAGTGCTGGTCTCTAGGGCAATGACTACATCATGTGCAACAAAACAATGTTATATATATATACACAAGTGTGGAAAAGGTGTGGGGAAAACGTGTCTATATATCAGTCGTGACTCACTGGTCTCATCATGTGTACACTAGGGTCAAGAGAACATTACAGCATAACACATTACATTTAAGCATCCTTATTACATAAAGTTCTCCTTATCATAGCAGGAAATGAAAGTAGATGAAGTCTGTGCTGATGCCACAGCACCGTAAGAATATTTGATACAGATCTAATATGACACAGAATACACAGTGACCAGGCACAGGTAATAAATACAGACGCAATTTAGCCTACAATAAATACATCAAATGGGCTACATACAAGTGAAATAGACAAGGCCCTGCAGCTCTAAACAATAAAGGTTTTTGAAATCAATTTATACATAGTTTTCCCAGAAATGATGGTGTAGTGCAAATCATTACTTCATAATACATCACACTAAATCAAATGTTTACATTTGGAAGACACAAATGCATATGATCAATGGAAAATAATAATAATGTGTTAAATATTATACAGTGGGAGTGGGTATAGAAAAGAATCACCCCCCTTTAAAATAATCAAATTATTGAAATGAAGTGAAATGAAGACAGACACAGTTTTTGCATTATCCAGCTGTATTTACTCAGTGCAACTTATAACATCCAAATGAAAGATTAATAGTCAAGTCAAAACTATTAAATAATACAAAGTATGGGAATTATGTAGTGACAAAAAACAATGTTATATATATATATATATATATATATATATATATATATACATATACATATACAAGTGTGGAAAAGGTGTGTGGAAAGCTTGTCTATATATCAGGCGTGACTCACTGGTCTCATCCTGTACACTAGAGTCAAGAGAACATTACAGCACAGCATTACATTTGAAAGAATCTGTTAAACAAGCTTCTTTATCATTACATAAAGTTCTCCTTGTCATAGCAGGAAATGAAAGTAGATGAAGTTTGTGCTGATGCCACAGTACAAGAATATTTGATACAGATCTAATATGACACAGAATACACAGTGACCAGGCACAGGTAATAAATACAAATGCAATTTAGCCTACAATAAATACATCAAATGGGCTACATACAAGTGAAATAGAAAAGGCACTGCAGCTCTCAACAATAAAGGTTTTTGCAATCAATTTATATATAGAGTTTCCCGGAAAATGATGGTGTAGTGCAAATCATTACTTCATAATTTGGTCAATACATCACACTAAACCAAATGTTTACATTTGGAAGACACAAATGCATATGATCAATGGAAAATAATAATAATGTGTTAAATATTATACAGTGGGAGTGGGTATAGAAAAGAATCACCCCCCTTTAAAATAATCAAATTATTGAAATGAAGTGAAATGAAGACAGACACAGTTTTTGCATTATCCAGCTGTATTTACTCAGTGCAACTTATAACATCCAAATGAAAGATGGACACAGTTTTTGCTTTATCCAGCTGTATTTACTCAGTGCAACTTTTAACATCCAAATGAAAGATATTAAACCAACATGAAAATTGAGTCATGACAAACTTGTAAGATTTAGAGCTACTGCTTCATTATGGATATTTAAGAAAAATAATAGTGGAAAACAAGAAAGAATGAGGAAAAGGTAGAAAAAAAAGAGCAAGGGAGAATCTGGTCAAAATGATCTTTGCCCATTGAGCCCAGAAATAGAGGGGGCTTTTAAAATGAAAACTCTCTACAACAAAGAGCCCAGCAGACTGTAGCATTCTGTCCAATCCCCATGAAAGTACTCAGCACAAGCCACCTGCTAACACATTCAGCACATCAAACACTTGTCTGTTGTCATTCACATCAATAGAGGCTTGAAATTGGGCATTTCTGCGGCTGCGGTGCATTATTAGGACTTTTTGTGATTAAAAATTGGGCATGGCTGTAGGTCCTAACTCTACAGACGGATTCCTTAAGGTGAAAATGTATCTAAATATACTGAAACCAACCTCTTAGCCTGGTTTTCCTTCATTTTCTTCCTTCATCTCACTGTGTAACGGCCCATCTTGAAGGCTCTTTGACACCTTCACTAGAATGATGGAGGACATGCTTCAACAGGCTCTTGGGACGAATTGCCATTAGACAGTGACGCATTACCAAAGTAAGAGGATACGAGGTCAGTCGGGTGAGATTTAAAGAGACAAATCACAATTTGAAGCCCAAAAAGGTCACATGTCAATGGCATTTCTTGAAACCAAACTTTGGGTGTTTATTCAACTGCACTACTGGCCTATTTTAACTCAGCTGTTCTGACATGTTAGGGACATGTATAACATCTTTGGCGTGCGGTTCACAGCCATCCCAATGGTTATGATAGATTAAGAATGCAAACAAACCCAAATAAACAGCCAAAGGGTTGCTGGATCAAGACCCACAAGTCTAAGCCACAGCACTCACAACAAGGCCTTCAAGCTCAGTCAATTTATCATCAACGCGGAGATGAACAGCACTTGATTGGATGCATCAAACTACATGAGTATTACATTTGCATAACGATAAATGATACGGCACGAATAATAGGATTAGCGAGTTGCTAGCTGTGATTTCACCATCTTTTTTAATGTCATGATGAAATTCTCAGAGGTTAGCTTAAGGAGGTAAAGCATGTGCATTAGAATAAGATGTCATTTTTTTTCTATTAAAGTGGATATTCTACAGTAAAATGCTATAGTGAGATAGCGTGGGGCGACCATGGGAAAATCTTGACCACTTATAATTGCTAAAATCTCACTAAGAAACTGTATGACATCTCATTAGAGCTGTTTTAAAACAAGCCATAAGTGTTGTTTCCCGGGGGGAATAATTTCACACCAATCTGACAGGATCTTTGCAAAAAATGCTTATGGAAGTCACTACAGAGGATATAACATATTTTGATGCAAAACAGCCCACAGTACTTCAGTTTGCGAGCATATGTGACTAAACACTGGCCGTTGAAGACAGATAAAAAAATAAAAAAAAAAACACAAAAAAGAACAAGAAACTTGAATTTATCACATATTTCTCCAAGAAAGAATAAATTGAGACTTCAAGACTCACTGAGATTGTTAAACTACGTTAGAAATTAAGGTAACACTTTACAATAAGTTTCAATTCTTAAGCCTCAAGTCATGCACAATCTTTAAACAGTATTTACTAATCTAGGTTAGGGCTGCACGATAAATCGAAGAAACTTCTTAATCACAGTAGTCTTTTTTCCACTGATTAACAAAAACACCACTCTAAACAGCTCCAAGAAAAGGTCATTGAAAAGCACAAGACACGGGATGGATGGAATATTTCCAACTCATTGAATATATCTGGGAGTACTACTAAATCAATAATTAAGAAATAGAAAATGTATGGCATAGTTGTAAATCTACTTAGAGCAAGCTAGCCCCAAAAACTGAATGACTATGCGAGGAGGAGACTGGTTAGGGAGGCCACCAAGAGACCAATGGTGGTTCAGGTTCTAGCACCTTTGCTTTTCTCTCTCTACATGCTTCCTTTAGGTTTGATTCTGAGAAATCATGGCGTATCTTTCCACTTTTATGTGGATGATACACAGATCTATCTGCCTATTAAAAGAAACGACCCTTCAGCTATACAATCTTTATTTGCATGTCTTGATGAGGTAAAGCTCTGGTTGGCTAGTAACTTTTTTACCTTAAATGATTCAAAGACTGAGGTTATTGTCTTTGGCCCATCTGACAATTTCGAGTTTAACAACTCTACCCTGGAAAGCCTGTCAGTCTTTGAATCAAAGTGTGTTCGGGAACCTTGGTGTTCTTTTTGACAGTCGGCTCACTTTAGATAAACATGTTTCCTCTGTTGTTGCCTCCAGCTTTTTTTTAATTTTTTTTTTTAGCTCTGCTTACTTTCTAAAAGAAAACATTTTCTTCCTAACAAAATCTCTTGAGTTAGCTTTTCACATGTATATACCCTCTCGATTGGACTACTGTAATTCCTTGTACTGTGGCATCTCGAAGTCCCAGGTTGCTCACTTACAATTGGTCCAAAATGCTGCAGCCAAATTTCTTAAAGGGATAGTTCACCCTCATGTCGTTTCAAACCCGTAAGACCTTTGTTCATCTTCGGAACACAAATTAAGATATTTTCGATGGAATCTGAGAGCTGTCTGACCCTGCATAGACAGCAATACAACTGAAATGTTCCCAAGTTCAGAGACGAAGCAAGGAGATCGGTAAAATAATCCATGTGACACCAGGGGTTGAACCATAATTTTACGAAGCTACGAGAATGCTTTTTGTGCGCAAAAGAAATGCATTAAAGTATTCTCGTTAGGGCTGTGTAAAAAAAATATAGATATCTTGATATTAATCGATTCTCATTTTTACGGAACGATATCGATTCTTAAATCCCAAGAATCGATTAGTCTAGCCTGTTTTCAGTTAATGGACGGAACACTGAAGGGCACTTCCCATCCAATATATCGCAATAAGCATTGTGCTTTGGTACTTTTAATAT
>NW_015633949.1:906073-911036 GCF_001515625.1 Sinocyclocheilus rhinocerous
TCGAATCGAATCGCAAGCTTGTGAATGAGAATCGAATTGAAACGTGAAATTTGTGTCAAAACCCAGCCCTAATTCTCGTAGCTTCATAAAATTACGGTTGAACCCCTGGTGTCACATGGATTATTTTACCGATGTCCTTGCTACAACAGAATTTTCATTTTTGTGTGAACTAACCCTTTAAGGAAGGTCGCAAATATGATCCCGCCACCCCTTGTTTGCGAGCTCTTCACTGGCTCCCAGTTCACTTTAGGATACATTTTTAAAATTCTCCTATTTGTATTTAAATGTTTACACAACCTTGCCCCACGTTACTTATTGGAATTACTGCATACGTATAGCCCTACCAGAGATTTAAGATCTGGTAATCAAAACCTACTTATGGTTCCTTGCACAAGGTTGAAACGCAGAGGAGATAGAGCTTTTTTTGGTGGTGGGCCCTAGATTGTGGAACAGCCTGCCAGCCCACCTCAGAGCTGCTCCATCTTTATCAGTTTTTAAATCTCTTCTGAAAACCCACTTGTTTTCTTTAGCTTTTAAAAGTTGAGGATGTTTTTGTATGTTTTAATTTTTTTGACCATGAGATTTTGTACAGCACTTTGGTCAGTCTTGCGACTGTTTATAAATGTGCGTTATAAATAAAAGAACTAGGACTAGAAAAGAACTTCAGGTGCTTCACAAGACTGAGAGACTGGCAAA
The DNA here is from genome assembly GCF_001515625.1 of Sinocyclocheilus rhinocerous. Taxonomy (NCBI): domain Eukaryota; kingdom Metazoa; phylum Chordata; class Actinopteri; order Cypriniformes; family Cyprinidae; genus Sinocyclocheilus; species Sinocyclocheilus rhinocerous. The sequence continues at coordinate 906,770 of NW_015633949.1, forward strand.
GAGAAAGTCACTATTGGGAAATAAATAAATAAAATGTCAAGCTGTTTTGCAAAGGCTCATCTACCAAGTTTATGGGCATACCTAAGCAAAAAATTATTTTAATAAATGTAATACATGATGATCATTTATTTACAAATTTATAGAAAATAATATGTTTGTGCTGATAAGAGCCAAAATAAATAAAGGTTAAAAGCTGTAAGTGAAATTATAAAATCTTCTTAACAGTACAACATATATGCAAAATCTATAGAGGACAGAAAACAACAATTGCGATCATTCCAATATTTTCCTTATAACAATTCTCATTTTAAGCCAAAAAACACAGCAAAGTTCAGGCAAGAGGATTGTAGACAAGTTTACATGATTCTTTACATATCTGCAGTGATTTTGAAAACTCTGAGGATGGGAAGAAGGGTGGCAGTAAGAGGAAGAGGACATACATGTGATCTGAGAGCAGTAGGACTTATGGGACTACACGAAAACAGTATCATTTATCACAAGTCCACTGCAGCCTAGTCATGATGTACCATCTTATGGTCGGGAGTGAAGCTTAAGTGATTAAAGAAACACTGAAGTTCTTTTTAATTTACAAACAAAGCAAAGTTCAGGCAAGAGGATTGTAGACAAGTTTACATGTTTCTTTACCTATCTGCAGTGATTTTGAAAACTGAGGATGGGAAGAAGGGTGGCAGTAAGAGGAAGAGGACATACATGTGATCTGAGAGCAGTAGGACTTATGGGACTACACGAAAACAGTATCATTTATCACAAGTCCACTGCAGCCTAGTCATGATGTACCATCTTATGGTCGGGAGTGAAGCTTAAGTGATTAAAGAAACACTGAAGTTCTTTTTAATTTACAAACAAAAGTAGCACTGATGTCAAAAGCTGAAACCGTTTTCAAATTACTGCCACCAGTGTACATACGTGTTTGTAGAACAACTCCATTTCAGTTTTACAGTTGCAAATAATTTAATTATGATATATGATTATATTTTTTTATTATGATATATGATAAATGTTTTGAATGAGATTAGTTAATAACCAGTTGAAAAACCATGGTACCTAATATTCAGAGACCACATAATTACACATTAAATGCACTTACACATGTATGGGGACCAGGTCTATGTGTCATGCCTTTTATCTTTGACAGTTATTAGGCAACTATATTTTCTGTATATTATACTTATACAGAAAAAAAATCGATTGCACATTTCTGTTAATAAACAGAAACTACTGTTTAAATAATTAATTGTTTGAGGTGTATGAAACCAAAATACAAAACTACTGGCAAATAAACACGTTTCACTTTTTAGCAACTTATAGTCACAGCTAACCTTTGTCACAACGTCGCTGTGACAACTAGCCCCGGTGTTAATATGTGACTGCAGTAACACATATAGTTTAGATCACGTAAGAACATGTCTAATAAAGTACTAACATAGAGTGACAACAATATATCTTATAAGTCACCATGTATATTTCACACAGCATCATTGCGCCTGCAGATTTTTTGCGATGTTACTTTAAAAGACCGATCTGGATTTTATAGCTGACAGACATCGCAAACACGATGAAGTATTAAGAAATCAAACTAATAATACTCACCTTTAGGTTTTTTCGCAGTGACCACTTCAATCTCGCTAGTGGGAGCCGCCATCTTTCTCCAAAAGTGCACGTGGAGTGAAACAGGCATTACTCATCGAACACAGAGCTGATGTGAGCAAATCAAGTGTCGATACGATCGATATGAGCGCTGTATTGAGACCATAGACCAGGGGTGCCCAACCTCGGTCCTGGAGGGCCGGTGTCCTGCAGAGTTTAGCTCCAACCCCAATTAAACACACCTGAACCAGCTAATCAAGCTCTTATAGGCATACTAGAAACTTACCAGCAGGTGTGTTGAGGCAAGTTGGAGCTAAACTCTGCAGGACACCGGCCCTCCAGGACCGAGTTTGGGCACCCCTGCCATAGACTGTATGATTGAGACCGATTGAGACGCAAGGAAAAAAGTTCAAATATTTTATGCCAGTGACCCATGAAGCAAATTTCTTCTTAAAATAAAAAAGCAGATATATATTTCAGTCATTCTTGAGAAGTGGGACAAAACAGGGTGCAAAATTGAAAAAATAAAACCTTGTACTCAGACAAATGAAACTACATTTATGTATCTTATATGTACTAAGCTACTGAGCTATGCTTTGATTCAACCTCCCAACTAAATTGATTTTATTGCATATGAATGATTGAACCCTTCTCTGTGGACACACTGTTTTAGATGTAGTGAGAGGACATTAAGAAACATAGATTTGGTATAATAATGAGAAAATTAAATTGAAGGTGATAATTGTGTTAAATACATTCTATTATTAATCCCTCATGACATTTAAAATTGAAAATATTTTTATTTTTAAACCTAATAGCAGTTACCCTTGCTGGACCTGTTTTGTCCCATGTCTCAAGAATGACTGATTTACATGTATCAAACACCATTTATGCTGAGTTAGAAAAAAAGTTTAAATCTTGTTTCCCGAATTAAGTAAATGGCTTAAATAATTTAAGTATTATCCAGAAAATACTTATCTTGAAAAGCTGACATTGTATCCTCCTTTCCATAATTTAGAGTCATGGTTCAGTTTTTAAACTAAAAATGTCTCTCTACAGGTTTGTATACCTACACTCTCAGAAAAAAAGGTACAAAACTGTCACTGGGGCTTTACACCATATGTACAGTTTAGTTAGTAATATGTACTTTTAAAGTACTAATACAGTATGAACCTTTAAGGCAGTAATATGTACCATTTAGGGGTAAATAAGATGCAAAGATGTAACATTTAGCCTTTGTACCTTTGGGTACCAGCCTAGTGACAGTTTTGTACTTTTTTTCTGAGAGTGTAGCATAAACCCGAAGAGAAACATTTTCAGTTCAATTACTTTTTAAAACTGAAAGCAAAAAAAATGATAAATACAGTAATCTTATAAGATTAACAAATCAAAATCAAAATCTTTTTGTAATTTTTAAAATACTGATCTGTACCATACTAATATATATATGTACCCATAACATACCTTTAAGGTACTAATATGCATCCTTTAGGAATAAATATGGTACAAAGGTCTACCATTTGAAAAGGTACCACCCTAATGACAGCTGTTGTACCTTTTTTCTGAAATTGTAGGTATAGCCTACCTGGTTAGGAATCCCTGCATTAGCCTATATCCACACATAGTCTGAAATATAGGACTTTTTAGTTACTAACAGCTTTTTTTTTTTTTTTTTTTTTAATAAAAAAATATATGTCAATCTGCAGCATCTAACAAAATCAAGCTTTCTAAACATGAACAGGGTTGGTGCTGAGGTGCTGTTGTCATTCTCACAGTCTGCAGTCTCCTCATTAATCAAATGTATAAAGAGTCTTTCATGACTCCTCATCTCCATCTGTGCTCTGTTGCCTGGTGTGTATCTGCCTGTGAATGGAGACAGAAGTGCTATAGCTTGAGTGTTAAGTGTTCCTGTGTCTCAGATGCAAGTAAAAGTTACACATAGAGGTGAAAGGGCCAAAAAACAAATAAAGAAATTAAAATAATACTTGCATTTTTCATCTTTGATACCTTTTCTATACCTAACCCAATTAATTTCAAACAATTCATTTTGATTTAGCTCCTCCTCTTAAATTGTATTAATTTACGTAGTATTTTGTTTATTTGACAAAACATTCCTTCTAGTACAAAACAATGGCCAAAAAACTTCAGATAACATAATATTGCTATTTAGCGCAATATTATTAAGTTTAGCATTCCAGTGTGTTTCGCTTTAAAACATGAGCTCTGTCATATTCTGTGATTGTCTCTGAAGAGCGCGAGCCCTCGCACGTCGCACTGTGAAGTACAGACTGAAGGGATTGTTAAAGGGGTCATATGATGCGATTTCAAGTTTTCCTTTCTCTTTGGAGTGTTACAAGCTGTTCGTGGACAGATAAGATCCCTAAAGTTGCAAAGACTAAAGTCTCAAACCCAAAGAGATATCCTTTATAAAAGTTAAGACTCGTCCATGCCCTCCTAAAACGCCTGGTTTAAACAGGCCCCCACATGTCTACGTCACTGTGTGGGAAGATTTGCATGACACCGCCCAAATGTATAGGCAAAGAAAGAAGGCATAACTTTTATTCTCGCTGTAGTATTGTTACCGCCGCCACCATGTCAAGACGCTGTGTGTTTCGTTGTGAAAGCAAAACTACTTTGTTTGGTCTTCCAAAAGAGGACA
>NW_015633949.1:911092-911561 GCF_001515625.1 Sinocyclocheilus rhinocerous
CCATTTGAAACAAGATAAATGGTCTATGCTTAATTTCATGAAGTGTGCGATTAACCACAGAAAACTGTGTGATTAATTACATAAAAAAAAAAATAAATATATATATATATATATAACTTTTTATTTATTTTTTTATTAACAGCAAATCAAGCAAGGTTGTATTCAAGGTCTGCCAGCCTAGAGACAGTAGGGGAAAAAAGCAAGACACAAAGACACACACACACATACACACAGAGTGAGTGAGTGAGTGAGTGAGCACTAGCTAGCTGGCCAATCAGAACACACCTCGCTTTTCAGATCAATGAGCTTTGTAAAAATCGAGGCGTTTCAGAAAGGCGGGGCATAGAGGAGAATCAATAATGTACAGTATGTGGAAAATAATGTGTTTTTTGAACCGTAAACTGCATAAACACATTTCATTACACCAAATACACCAAATAATGTTATTTTTTAGCAACGTCATATGACC
>NW_015633949.1:912352-919988 GCF_001515625.1 Sinocyclocheilus rhinocerous
CCATTTGAAACAAGATAAATGGTCTATGCTTAATTTCATGAAGTGTGCGATTAACCACAGAAAACTGTGTGATTAATTACATAAAAAAAAAAATAAATATATATATATATATATAACTTTTTATTTATTTTTTTATTAACAGCAAATCAAGCAAGGTTGTATTCAAGGTCTGCCAGCCTAGAGACAGTAGGGGAAAAAAGCAAGACACAAAGACACACACACACATACACACAGAGTGAGTGAGTGAGTGAGTGAGAGAGAGAGAGAGAGAGATCAATCGAGCTCCACACACCAAGAATATATCAACCACTAAACCAACACATGGTAATGTCAGATTATTTTGGGGTGGGAGAGAGGGAAAACAACAGTCCATAAGTGGATCGAGAGCCCCATCAGCTCAAAGGCATCACAGGCACGCGCATCTCTCAGCTGGAGCGCATCATCTGTCCATTCCGCCACTCACTCACCGCGCGTGATATGTGAAGGTGTAACGCTCATATGTGTGATTTGTCCATGTCCCGAGACCCGAAATATCTGGACGAAATGCTTTCAATAAGGTGGATTGTTGGAGATTTTGTATGGAGGCAGCGGGACACCTCCCCATAGTTCGACGTAGAGTCTCTCTGAAGAGTGCGCGAGAGACCGACACCAGAGTTGCCGCGGCACGGATTGAGGACCATCTGCTGATTTTCCCCAACAATCTGTGTTTTAGAGGGATAACCGATTCTCAAACGCGTCAGTTTCTGGCAATAAGAGCTTTTAGAGCTTTTCTGGATAACATACTACAATACTGCTTGTTTCGTGCGGGTCGCTGAGAGCTGAACTACACCACCAGGTGCCCCTGCTTAATCACTGGACGACAATTAATACGGCAGAATGTGTTTCTCTCCTTTTGGACTGCTCTCAATTGCATCTAATGAAATATTTGCTCGGGACCACACAGGATGAAATGGACATCAGCACTGCAATAAATTAGCCAAACTGAAATTCAGCGAGAAGTCTCATCTGAGCTATAGGAGTACATACATTTATGTATTCTGATTAAATCAGACAACGTTTGTTAGATCGCCTGGCATCTCACTGACTGTGTGAAGTCTGGAATACAAGAATAAATGAACCTGAGTGGACAGACAGAGAATTAACAATATCCAACATGTTTAAACGGGGTAAGTGCAATTTAGAACTTTTATTCCTGCTGTTTTTAAATAGACATAAGTTATACTTAAATATTTCCCCTTTAAAAATAAATAAATAAATAATAATAATAATAAAAATGAGAATAATATAATCTTGTGCTGAATCACTGCATGCTAGTTTTATTTAATTTATGATTTTTTACAAATAATGAATAAAAAAAATACATTTATTTTATATTAAATTTATTTTCTATTTGAGCTGTTCTTCATTGAAAATGTACTGTTTTTATCATAAAGATGCTTGCAGTATTTGCAAAAACGATGAAGTGTTATTGTTATATTTATTTCTTTATTTTGAAAAAAAAAAAGATGCTTGAAATGGAAAATGACAGAGGTTTTTATATATACAAAAAACAAAGATGCGTGTTGCAGAAGGTGTTGAAAGTTTATGTAGCAGGCTGTTACGTTGTTACAGCTCTCATCCATGATCATTTTTCCAGAATCATGTGTAACCGCCCCCGGGTAAGCTCCGCGTAAAGCAGATGTGTTTAAAATATTCATCAACATATCATGAAATATTTTCTTAAGATGCTAGTGGTGGGTGCCGCACTGCAGTTTATGGCCAGTTTTTCATCAGAAAGCATTGTGCTGTCTTCCTGGCTCCAATATATTTCTCTTGGTGGCTTAAACAGGTTTGGCTCAGACAGTCTGTCACATTTATTTATGGACAATGTTTATGATCAAATGATGAAGTGTAAGGAGTGAATGATAAGTCGATAGATTAACTGGTTAGTGCTGAAGCTGTCAGTGGGAGACACTTGAATGACCTGCAGATTATTGCAAAGACTGGTCAGTTTGTTTTCACTAGATCGGTGGTTGTCAGTCCTGGTTCTTGAGTACCAAAGCAGTTGAACCTTATTTAACACACCATCAGCTCATTAGTAGAGGCTCCAGGACCCGAACAGGGTGTGTCAGATAAGGGAGACATCTAAAATGTGCAGTGACAGGATCAGAATTGACCACCACTGCACTAGATCAAATCATACATGGTTAAACAGATCAGAAATATGATCTTACTGCCCAGTGTTTATTAGGACATTTCCCTTGCCCCATTTACTGCACATTTAATTGTCTCCAGACCTTTTGCATGGCACTATCACAGACGCTCAAGCTCTCAGGTTGCTGACTGCATAACCATATAGTGAGTCAGTCTGGAAAACCGAATTTCCTCGGAGGAGGCCCAAAGCTTAATGCAGAGACAATTGTTATTTCAAAAGACTTGGAGTAGGAACAAAACACACCCATCAAGCCCCTCACAGCACACTAAAGACCTCTTATGAATGCCTGTGAGGAGCCTGTGGTGCAGATATGAGAACAGTGGGTTGGTTTTGAACTGATTTGGGTCTGATTTTCATTTACCTCAAAGTACACTGCTACAGTGTAGTTTTGCAGTATCTTTTTTTTGGAGATATTTGGTCTCGCATATTTTGGGACACACTGTATTCATTTCTTTTATAATTCTGCAGAGTTGTAACTGCAGATGAAAAGTTTTTGTGAATATTACAAACTACCATTCAAAAGTCTGGGGTCAGTAAAACTTTCAGATTTAATTACGATTTAAAAGAACTGAATTTTCAGGAGCCATTACTTCAGTGTCACATGGTCCTTCAGAAATCATTCTAATATGCTGATTTGCTGTTCATAAAACATTTCTTCTTATTATCATTGTTCAAAACAGTTGTGCTGCTTAATATTTTTGTGGATTCTTTGATGAATAGAAAGTTCAATATATATATATATATATATATATATTGTAGCCCAATAACAGTACTGAGCAGGTGCAGGCTGGAAAGTTTGTCTCTAGTTACTCTGTATTTCAGTCTGGGGGTGTCTGTGGTGATGAGTGAAGGTCTCAGAAATGGGGAATATGAGCAGCTGTGCAGGAGAGTGGTGTCAGGCCACAGGTGTTCCCTCTTTTGCTTACCAACTGTCGCTCTCCTTTCCCATCCATCTGCCCATAACAATGCTGTCTAGGATCATGTTTGAATACCTAGTTTCTCCACTCACAGCTGTGTAATCATAGCTCATCCACAAAAGAGTTATTTCTCTCATTTCATTGCAGAGGTTTTGCAGGGAAAATCTTTCTGGTTTGACTGCAGGTGTGGGATGTGTCTGATTTTTTTGTTTGTCGGATGTAGATTTCTGGGCCTGACAATGTTTCAATGCTGACTTTTAAAACGAGGCCATTCTCTATACTGATAACTCAGCACAACAAACCAATTATGGTCTGAAGCACTGTTTTCAGATAAGCATCTGAAAACTGAATATAACATGTCGCATCATATACATGTTTCAATTTAAATACCTGTGAGGAATTGTGAAGTGCAAGCAGAAGATAGAAAGAAACAGAGAGACAGAAACGTACGAGGTAGGATAAGTGTGGCTGCTCTTTTTTATCTTAGGCCAGCCAAGACCAAAACATGCCTGTGTGTTTGGGGGGAAATCAAGGAAGAAATTTTAGGAAATTGGACCTCTTACTAGTAGAAACAGCACAGCCCTGCTGAGACTGGCACACAGGGCACTACTACACAACCAGTTAGGCCAGACATTTCTGGAAAATGTCATACTAATGCATATCATCTGATAAATTCAGTATTTTCTCACTCTTATCTATTTATGCGTCATAGACACAACAGAAAGCTGCAGAATTTTTCATAATTTCTGATGCACTTTGAAATGAAAGGCCAATTAATACCCAACAGAGCAAAGAAACCTCATTAGCCTAAAAGCAACTCATCTGACTTTTAAAAACAATTTTTCTTCATAATTGTAAAAAAAAAAAAAAAAAAAACGATGACTTTTAAAACGAGGCCATTCTCTATACTGATAACTCAGCACAACAAACCAATTATGGTCTGAAGCACTGTTTTCAGATAAGCATCTGAAAACTGAATATAACATGTCGCATCATATACATGTTTCAATTTAAATACCTGTGAGGAATTGTGAAGTGCAAGCAGAAGATAGAAAGAAACAGAGAGACAGAAACGTACGAGGTAGGATAAGTGTGGCTGCTCTTTTTTATCTTAGGCCAGCCAAGACCAAAACATGCCTGTGTGTTTGGGGGGAAATCAAGGAAGAAATTTTAGGAAATTGGACCTCTTACTAGTAGAAACAGCACAGCCCTGCTGAGACTGGCACACAGGGCACTACTACACAACCAGTTAGGCCAGACATTTCTGGAAAATGTCATACTAATGCATATCATCTGATAAATTCAGTATTTTCTCACTCTTATCTATTTATGCGTCATAGACACAACAGAAAGCTGCAGAATTTTTCATAATTTCTGATGCACTTTGAAATGAAAGGCCAATTAATACCCAACAGAGCAAAGAAACCTCATTAGCCTAAAAGCAACTCTGACTTTTAAAAACAAATTTTCTTCATAATTCTAAAATCCAGCACAGTTATTCCATCTGATGGCCTTATAATTTGTGCTGCTATTGATAACTGTTGGCAAATCTAGATCCATTTTGTTGATGCCAATTTACAGATCGTATTTGAGACCGAGGGTGAGATGTAAGATGACTGTTTTCAAACAGGTTTCTGAAAGACACACCTTTGTTCGGCCAAACATGGACAAGTCCCAAGATGCACACCGCTGGTTGAGCCAGTGAGCCACAGTGTTTATTATAGCTTATACTTATAATTGTCACTTTACAATAAACTGGAATAGGAATAAATATTTTAACATTGAAAAAGTGACACACTTCACATTTAACACTTAAATGTTTACCGCAATCAGCCTTCAGCTTCATTTTTTCATGTTTTAACAGTGACAGTTGGGTTCCGGAAGTAAAAAGCCCATTCATTTTCTCCATAGGGGAATTGATTTTTAACAGTAACTTCTAAACCTTTAAAGGCAGTCCTTCTGTGAGCTACATGGTTGTTTATTGATGTTATATGCTTTTGTTGAAGCTGTTAGTCTGCATGATTTCAAACTGTTTTTGATGTTTAACAGCTGAATTCCTGGTGAAAAACTACATTCCTCTTGATTATGCAGTGAAATCTCGACCAATCAGAGAATCTCAACTAATCTCGCCTACTCCAATGAAGCACTGCAAATTACTTTTTTAAACTGATTGTCAAACACTCAAGGGAAGTATAGTCTTGTACCTTTGTCTTTTTTTGTCAGATTTTCAAATACTTTTTTTGCTTGAAATTGAAGGTTGTAATGTTGTGATTCACCTTGTAGCTGGTTGTAAAAATAAAACTTTTTAAAAACTCCTATGCGAAAAAATAAATGGAAATAAATACTTCCAGAACCAAGGCTGCTGAAAAAGTGGGCGGGCACTGTTGCACTCTATGGCATGACCTTCTGGAATACTTGATTCTGATTTGTCAATCGCGCCATTTTACGATCTGATATTTCCTAATTATGACCATCATCCACATATTGGATATACTCAAACAGGCGCTATGTTCATGCCTCTCGTATAACACCGCCGACTTGCTCTCTCATTTCAAACAAACATAACTGTTGCCCTCTTGCCTCTGTTATCGAATGTAGTGAAAATTACCTCAGAAGACTTAAGTATTGTTACTGTAAGATTGTCTTGTTGCTAGTCTGATTGTTTTGTACGTTGTAATGAACTGAACTTTTTTTTCTTGATAATATGCAGGTAAAATTACAGTATAAAATAATTCTACTCAATGACTGTAGAGTCCCCAGTTTAGGTCAAATATACACATATTATTTTTTACTCAGAAACACTAAAAAGTTAGCAAATTTTTTTTTTGGCTAAAGATACTGTTTGATCAAACTTGCTTTTTAGGAACTCACCTTAAGTAAAAGACATTTTTTGAGCTCAGTGTAATTCAGTAATTTCAAGTAGTAATACACAGGCTCTGATCACATCACTGGACTTCAATTACCATACAGTTATGAAACATGCCTCAGATCTCTCTGCATGCCAAACAGCTCATTTCCTGAAGGACACTCACTGAATGACAAAAGGATGAGCACAGAGGCCAGCAAGTGCCATTGCCTGTCATCCTACCCTGTCCCATGGGAGATAAATTCTTATAATTCCAGCTTTCTGTAATTATAAGTCGTTAGTAGCACAAGAAGTGGTATTTTAATGAGAGTCATTCTCTACTTATGTCCTCATCTTCGTGTACTTTTTGACCATTTCAAAAGCAGGCACAGGATGTACTTGGTTTGGACAAGGATGCTTTATTCATATATTATCTGCTTGTTTTGCCTCCACATAGACAAATGAGCCCAGTGTTTTGTTTTGTTTTCTCCATAAGGCTGACTTCCTCTGGCATTAGACTGATGGCTGTACATTGTAATGGTTAAGACGGAATGAGTTTGCAATCCTGATGCTTGTAGCTGACATTTCATCTTGCAACAATGTTCTCATTAACTCATAATACATACACAAACTTTAATTAAACACACATTTCCTGGCTGCTGTGGTGTCCAGAAGGGAGGAAGTCTCCAGCGTAGCATGTGACATCTCTAAATGCCCTTTACCAACACCTGAAATCTCAGCACAAATATCTCTCCTCTGTCTTTGGAGTGGAAATGAGATGCTGGCTTGGTCATTAGTGGATGATAATGAGGTAAGAGAGACAAACAACCCTAAGCCCTGTTGGTTTTGTTAATATTAATAATTAATTTCTGATTAAGTGGCTAATTGCGGTGGAAAGGTCAATGTCAACGTAAGGTCCGTTGATGTTAAGAGATGAGTAGAGTAGAAAGGAAGGGAAGTGGGAAAAATAAATCTTTAAATCTATACGATAAAAAAAGAAAAAGAAATCAATTGATAAATGATAAATTATTGCTAATAAATTAATGCATTTAAAAATAAAGAAAAAAATTTATACTTTTATTGGGCAAGGACAATTCAAATGGATCAAAAGTAACAATGAGGCAGTACAAAGGATTTCTATAAAAAAAACCCTGTTCTTTAGAAATTTGTATTCATCAAATAGTCCTTAAAACAATCTTGTTTTGTTTCTGCAAAAATTATTTCTAAAGGATCATGTGACACTGAGGACTGTAGTAAAGGCTGCTGAAAATGCATACAAGATAAAAAAAAAAAATACAAGATTAAAAAAAAACTTTTTAAATATATTAAAAACAGAAAATATTTAAAACTGTAATAATATTTCACAATATTCTTTTTTTTTTTTTTTACCAACACCTGAAATCTCAGCACAAATATCTCTCCTCTGTCTTTGGAGTGGAAATGAGATGCTGGCTTGGTCATTAGTGGATGATAATGAGGTAAGAGAGACAAACAACCCTAAGCCCTGTTGGTTTTGTTAATATTAATAATTAATTTCTGATTAAGTAGCTAATTGTGGTGGAAAGGTCAATGTCAACGTAAGGTCCGTTGATGTTAAGAGATGAGTAGAGTAGAAAGGAAGGGAAGTGGGAAAAATAAATCTTTAAATCTATACATACCTGTGTGTATATATATATATAT
>NW_015633949.1:920209-940952 GCF_001515625.1 Sinocyclocheilus rhinocerous
ATTCTTTTTTTTTTTTTTTTTTTTAACCAACTACTACAGGTAAATTGTTTCTTTGGTCATGTCTAATCTGGACCAGGGCAGTAAGTAAGCCAGAATTACCACTGGTGCCCCTTCAAAAAAAAGTTAATGATGCCCTGAAAGGATATGGCAGTGCAACAGTGCCATGTTGACAGTCATTCCATGCGTTCTAACACTCCACTGACAGACCCACCCGAGAGATGCTTTCATTCCCTTAGTGCCATGACCAGTGAGTGCTAAGATAGGGATGCTGTCCTCCCTGCAGGCTTTGGCTGGCATCTGTCAAATTGCACTACTAACACATGACACGTGGATGACGCTGGCTGAGAAACTGGATAATCATCGTGGAGACACGTAAATTCCAGAGAGAGCATGCACAAATTGAAGCAGCGATGCAAAGACATATGGTACACTGCATAAATCAATGTATATGCAAGGATAAACTCATGCACAGCTACACACCTAAATCATGCTCTCTCTTTTTATTATAACCATGCTCTTAAAGTGACCTTCAGAATTTGTTCATTTTCTCATGATCCATAATGCAGGTTTTATGTTCCTGCTGTGCTTAAAGGGTCATGAAACCCCAGACTACTTTTTCTGAGATTTTAGAAGAGGTGTTTGTGTTGCACATCATAGAAGACAATGTTAGCATCCAATAATTTTAACTATTGGAGAAAACTGGTTAATTTTAAGCTTTTTTGCGCTATTTTCATCTTCCGGGTTTAAAATCTACATCGTGTTGACGTCACAATTTGTGAAGTGGCAATGGACTATAGAACATCAATGACGAGTCGGTGTCTATTAAATTATTCATGAGACATGTTCTTATCCTATGAGAAGACGCTTCGCTTAATTATTCACAACAGCATGTGTTGATTTGCTATGACAGATGCTTCAGACTGAGATCACGTACATTATCTGAGAGAAACGTTCATGAATCGAAGGAGAGTGTTTGTTTTTGATGACAGATGCTTCAGACTGTGAGATCACGTACATTATCTGAGAGAAACGTTCATGAATCGAAGGAGAGTGTTTGTTTTTGCTTTTTTAATAAGAGTTCGGCACAAACGCGATTCATTCACTTAGTGATATAACCGTTTTTACAGCTCCATGACACAACCCATCAAAAGGCTTATATAATCGCCGCAGAATAAGCCTTAAAAAAGGTGCAACAGCACGTTCATGTATGTTTTTGATACAGAGTGCAAATGGCTGTGCATTTATTTGTGTTTTTAACGCGATGAGAGTGAAATGAAACTGTCTGAACCCGAAGCTGTGTGTGTTTTATGTCTCCCCTCTTCCCCCTCCGCTCGCAGCGCACCACGTCCACTTTTTTTTAGCATTTTTTAAAACTGTGGTGAGAACTAACCAGTGCTGAAATAGGGGGTTTCATGACCCTTTAATGCAGATTATGGAAACAGTCAAGTCCATTTTGGTAAAATCTTTGCCTCTGATTGAAGTCTCCTTTATGGGTTTGTTTAATTATAAAACTCTCAGCATGGAGCTTATAATAGCCAGAAACCATGATCTGACCGTAATCTTGCCGAGCCATTTTTAGGCTCCCTCTTGTTCTCCTCCTTTACTTTTTCTCGCTGACTGCTTCTCTCTTGGGTTTCTACTTCTATCAGCACTTTCTGCTATGATCTAGTGATGGGGCATAATATAGAAACTGGAGATGTGAATGGGATAATAGTCACTCTTTATGTTGAGACAAACCCGATCATCATTTTGGATCAAGCCCATAGATGGAATCTCTGTCATTGCTGGGCATCTTTTCACATTTTACTCTCAACTCAGACTGAATTAGAGATTGAGGCACTGAGAAAAAGCACCAAATAAGAGACAATTCCTCTGTGTTAAAAGACCTTCTCTTGCCTGCAGGATCTTCACTGTATGATTGAAGCCAATTCAAAGATCAGCATTCCTCCAAGATATTCTATCAATAACTCTACAGTGGGGTGTCTGGCACAGAGTCCTCCTGGGGGCAGAATGAGCCTGTTTATCTCCAGTTAAAAGCTAATATGGCCATATCTGTGTTTAACCTTATACATGAAGGAAAATAGCTGTATGAAAGAAAAAGCAGAAGTGAGATCCATTTAAAATCTCTCTTTTTTTTGCCTAGAATTTCTTCTAGACAGAAATGATATTAAATAGAGATCAAATGGCGAATTTGTATCCAAATAATCTCAATCTAGAGTACTGGTTTTCAACCAGGGGGCCGGGGCCCACTAGGGGGCATCAGAAAACTTCCAAGTGAGCTATACACTCAGAAAAAAGTATAAAATCTGTCACTGGGGCAGTACCCTTTATTAGTACCTAAATTGTACATATTAGTACCCTTTGAATGGGTATCGTCTCAGTGACTGTTTTGTATCTTTTTTCAGAGAGTGCTGGATGACTTAAAAGTCATTAAATTAAGACATTGTTATTATTACTTTTGAGAAATTAAATGCTAAAAAAAAAAATCAAGAAATTTCAAGTATTTTTATTGAAGAATATATTGTTTTGAAACTTCTGGAAACACAAAATGAACTGTGGTAGTATATAAATTTATGCTCCCCATTTCTGTTAATAAAAAAGCTTTAAAAATAATTTGTCATAATTATGGCAGAGATACTGCAAATCGAGAGATAGGAGCTCTTTGGATGTTGTTTTGGAGAATGGAGACCTTCAAGTCATAAAGGACCACTTTTCTAGAGGTTTAAAAAGAAAATACTTCAACAACATATCCATGATGAGAGGCAAGATCTAAAAACAGCTATTTTAATGATAAAATAAGCAAGAACAGAAAATCAGGGGGAAAAGGAACAGGAACTCAGAACACACAAACCTCCGTGAAACATGGGGAAACCAGGGCTTAAATACACAAGGGATAACAAGGAAATGAGGGACACCTGGAGACACAATCAATAGCAACCATTCAGAAAAGAAACTACAAAATGACTAGAAACTGCCACAGGAAACTCAGGAGACAAGAATACAACATAAGAGTCCAAACACAAGGCAAAATCGTGAAGTTTCGACAATATTGAAGTTGTGTTTGGATACTCCTTAGATTAAAATCTGCAAGAAAACATCATGTATTTTAATATGAATTCAAAAGATTTCTAGTCAAATTATTCCAAAACCATAATTGGAGCTATGCAATCCACATGTTCTTTTATAACTCTTTACTCTTACTGTATGTCAACAGTTTGATGACATTTTTGGGGAAACATCTGCGACTAAGTCCTCTGTTAGATTTCAAGTCTTCTGGAGATATGAAAGAACAATCTTTGAGAAATAAAATTTCCTTTGGGTATCTATTCAATGTTATCACAGGTTTTTAGAAGGGCTCGATACACTATGCCACCGAAAAGGCAGAAAACACTAATATATTTACTTCAATAAAGGTACTGCTGCAAACATCCACTCCATGATTGTCTTCACAAGGCTTTGTATGCTGGTGTGTCTCATACTTTACCGTTTTGACATTAGGGCAGGTCATGAAATGTCAAACTGCTTCCTGTGCAAATAAACTGTAGATTAAATCTCCCAAATCACATGCTGAGTTTGGCAAATATTGTCACTCAAAACCAAACCCCCTGGAAACCTCTGTGCCCTTTACACATACAGTTGCTGCACACACTTATGTTTCAAATCTATGTTCTACTTAAGATTTCAATTTGTATTCATCTCTGTATCCTGTTTGGTACCTTTGCTAATTTAAAAGACATTCTTAATTAAATTCTGAATGCACAACCCTGGCCTGAATAACGGTGTTTTCACATATAGTTCGTTTTAAAAGAGCCAAACCCAGTTCACTTAAAGTGAACCAGAAAGGGAACCAGCCGAAAGTGACCTCGGTTCTGTTATATCCCCTTTCCTTAATTTTTTGGGCAAACAAAAGAAACACTTTTATGTTTTTATGGGTTGAGGAGAGTTGGCGTTTAATGTAATCATCTTTCCAAATTTCAATAAGTGCACAACTCTCCTCCTGGGACCACACAACCCCACGACCTGCCATGGTGAAAAGTTTTTTCTGTTGTTACAGCAGTGACGTAACATGGCTGCAGGTATGGCAAGCCTCCAGGTACACATGTCGAAATGAAACGCAAAGCGGACCGGGATCTCATTGCTTTCGCATATCACGAAGATATCGAACCACAATCGGACCCACATGTAGAGATATTTTTTGCGTACAATTCAAACAACAACAAAGAAAGGATGATCTGATTTACAATGGACTCAAAATACAACTGATGAGCACAATTACATTTTCAGCCATGTGCTTGACTCCTAAAACACACATTGCTGTATGTCAACAGCGAACAGACCTGTTGGATTCTTCCATATTTATTGACAGCAGAAATTTATTTTTTCAATTGGACCTTGACCAGTTTTCAGGTAATTGCAATTTCAGCAGTCTGTGTGCTTTGTTCTGCATATCTAATATATTGTAACCCATTCTCTTTATCTCTATCTCTGTATCTTTGTGCACTCTCAAAACAGCTATTAGCTTTTAATAAAAGATACAGCAATGTCAGCTTCTAACAATGATGAAAATCCACATCTCTCATCTTTTTATTCCAAACTGCATTGCTTTTTGGAAAAAAAGCCATTAAAATGAAACGCATACATGCATACAATGTTTCTTTCCCTGGATATGGAGTAGATTGAAAATGATATACAGACATGTAATCAGCTTTCTTATTGATACTGGAGGCCACTCATCTTGAGTGAGACCGCAGCAGTTCCCGGAACAGTGGGAGACATTCAATGCACACATTGCTATTGGAATGCAATGCTCCCTGTGCTACCTGTGGTGCTACCTTAACTGACATCCATATTTCGTGAACACAAAAATTATAGAAACTTGTGGATGGGCTCTTTTGTCATGGGCCAGTAAGCAACCACATAGAAATGCACCAAAAAGAAAAAGAAGAAAAAAACAATCCCTCAGAACACCCTGGCAACCACACACAACACTCTAGCATTGTGCGACATGGGAAAAACAATGGTTATTTTCTTTAAAAAAATAAAAAAATAATATAATATAATAATAATAATAATAATAATATAAGAATAAATTTATTATTATTAAATATTTTTAAATTAAAAATAGTATATATTATTTTAAGTAATTTTGTTTTATGTACAGCAATACTTTAATTTAATGTAGAGACTAGACTGCATGTGTAACATGCTGAGACTATAAAAACACATGACCTAGATTGCAGCAGTAATTGATTTGTCCATTTGTGAAGCTTTTTATTTACTTTCATGATTCTGAAGTCTTTATATTCTATTTTAGGAAGTGCGATTGAAGCTTTTAGTGTCAAGACAACCTGTGTGAGAGCCATTGGTTTAGCAGATTTGCCCTGGTCTCTTGTTGCAGCCATGTCAGTAATTCATCTAGTACAAACAACAGAACGCAAGTGAACGCTTTGTGCCAAGCAGCTCATTTACACTTCCATATTCCCCTATGAATGTTGTGCTTTTAGGCCACAATAAACCCTGTTTCATCCCCCATCTGTGTCTCTTCATTTAAACCACATACTCCCAAAACCTCCTCACCAGAGCAAAGAAAAAGAGTGTTATAAAGCAATGAAAGAAAAACATTGCAACAAAAGAGAGATGCCACAGAGATGCATATTTTGCAGTGGACTAACATATTTTTATAGAGGAGACAAGGAGAATGTAAAATGTAAATTTAATGGAGAGAGAAATGAAAATGAGGTGTAGGCTGCAGCTGCAAGGACAGTCATTAACTTATTTAAGGATATTAATGGAGGGAACTGGTTTTCTTTGTCATGTTGCTCTCTCCCATGATAGATCTGGAGGTTAGCAGCCTCTCACAGTTTTCTTAGAAGCCCAGAAACTAACCTCAGTCGGCCAATAGGAAGGTCGTATTCACTGATGCCTTTGTGCCCATCTTTGGGCTAAACGTCAAGACCTCACGCTAGTAAGGGAGCTGGAACTTGATTTCAGCCACTTTGATTAGCCTATATTTGCATTTTACTTTGCTTAATTCAAGTCTTTGAGAGCCTTCTTTAAAAGTGCACGGCACAAAGAAGTGATGAGATTCACTGGAGGATCTTCCATCAATGGAGATTTAAAGGCAAACTGCTGGAAAAATCAGACTAGTGGAAAGAAGTGGAGAGGAAGTTCTGATTACAGTATGCAGAGGCTGATTAAGAAAGGAAAGAGGGGCAGTTAAGGCTCTATTTACAGCCAATGTGGTCAAAATCATGCATGTCTTCTAATAATACTGCACTAAAACTGGTCAAAAGTGAAAATATGTTACAAAAGATTGCAGTTTCAAATAAATGCTGTTCTTTTAAACTTTCTGTTTATTAAAGAATCTTGAAAAGTATATCGCGGTTTCAATAAAAATATTAAACAGCACAACTGTTTTCAACATTGACAATAATATGAAATGTTTCTTGAGCAGCAAATCAGCATATTAGAATGATTTCTGAAGGATAATGTGACACTGAAGACTGGAGTAATGGCTGCTGAAAAGCCCAAACTTTTGAATGATGTATGTGTGTGTGTGTGTGTGTGTGTGTGTGTGTAATAGTTTTCAAGATGGCTGCAAAGTCAGCTGTGGGTTAGTCCTGTACTTCAATGAATTGAGCATATTTCTTTTTCTGAGAAGAAAAGCTATGTTTTCTATCCTCCAGTCCTTTCTAGGTCACATTTTTCTCTGTAACAGTTTCAGTATTTAAGCTTCTCTTCTATTGCTCTCTGCCTGTGGTCTTCAAGAGAAATGTGCAATGCTTTAGTAAAAGAAGAACTACCTTGTGCTTACTCTGAAACTATACTATACATTATTCACAACAAGTTAGGGTCATCAAAAGGGGCCATTTAATCTTTTACACGCAAATGGAACTAAGATGCGACAAGACCTTCACAGTTCAAAGAATCTTTTCCTTTATTTTTCAAATTTTTTAAACATTTTACAGTTAGCATGGCGCTGGTAGTCACTGGAAGTAGTGTTCAACCAATAAATATTTAATTGCTGTGACACTATTTCAAGGAAATTTTGAACCTCATAACCACACTACTAACAAAGCTACTCAGCTGAAAAAAAAAATCTAAGAATGTTTTACTAACATTCCCATGAAAACGTTACTTCTGAACATTCAAAACATCCAGTTTTTTAAAAACATTACAAGAAAATTGCAAGAAATATGAATGTTAAGGGAACATGCAAACATTATGGGTGTGTTATTTTTTAACGTTATCTGGACATTTTAAAACAAGTAGTAAGTATTATACAAGTATTTAAAAAATGTTAGATAACCATACAACTAAAATGTTTCAGAAATAAAAACATGAACGATGTATAAATATAATTTTTGTGCTAATGTTTTGAGAACATTAGTAAAGACCAGATAACTGAACACATTTTACATTACTGGACAAAAATGTTCGTAACTTTGAGAGAACCTTGCCAGAATGTTAGCCAAAGTTTTAAGAACGTTCCTTGTTAGCTAAAACCAGTTTACAATGCTAGCTGGTTTTACAGTTGAATCTAGTTGATCAGCTAACCAAAAAGGTTATGGGCTAAAGTCAACCTGACTGGACATTTCAGTAAACAACCTGGTTTACCATGTTCCAAAACATAACTGGTTGACTAGCTTTCCTGCGCGGCATAGTATTTCTGTAATATTTATCATCCTTCAAGTGAATTACAAGTGATTTACATGTATAATGCTCATTGTTTTCTAAGATATTGTTCAAGTCCGGCTAATATTGTTATGCTAATAAACTCACACAACCCTTAAAATTCCCCATGTCCCATATCATTCTTTTCTAATGGTACATGAATAACCATTATTCATTTTGCTGTTTCTTACAGCACAAACAAACAGCAAACACAATAACAACCAAGACAAAACCCCTGCAGAAGGCTGTGGTCCACACATGAAGTCTCAAAACTCTGCCGCAATTATCTTGCTGATTGGCAAGGCCACTGGCTTTTTGCAGACGCAGCTGTGCTGAAGCAGGTGCATTAGCTGCTTGTGTGTGGCTGCGCTAGTACGAGTCCATCCACAGGCTCCTTCCTCTGTAGAACATGCCAGAATAACAAAGCAGACACGGCAGATTGCTGATGCTCTGAGAAACTGCCACTTGGACAGGTGCGAGCGTTTAACGTAAACAAATGCTTTAACCTACCCCATCATATGCGGCTCACCATCATTCGATATCCATTAACGGACATTTTTGGCAGTTTTTATTGGGTTCCATACAGCTGCCTACATAAACAGGCTTTCAAAGACTTCAAGAGATGCCATTGCATTCAAATTTAAATTGTTTCGAAATGTCACACTCTGACAGCAAGCTTTAGAAAGCCTTGTTTGTGAAAATCTCCCTTTAGCCTTCGCTCGTTAGCTTGTTTTAAGGTTACGCATAGGTTTGAGAAGTTAACTTTTGCTAGAGAATGATCCCTGTAGATGTCACGCTGGGGACCATAGACTGTAAAAAAAAAAAAAGATTGAATGACGCGTCTCTACTTCCTTGCAAAGCCAAAAGCCAAAATGTCTGAGATATGGCCGCTGTCATCTTGTGTTGACAACATCATTTGGAGCCCGAGTCTGTGCTGTAGTGATCGTGAGGTGGAGTGGCAGTATCAATGTCCTGCCCAGACTCCTGCAGACCCATTCACAAGCACACAATTACTAGAAAAACGAACACTTGAACATTCATCAGCGTGATAAGAACAACTTAAAATGATAGAAACTATCTTTGGGAAAAGTAAATTTGATGTGTAATTAGATTTTTAGTTTGGCTCACATCCCATTCCTTTACATGGATAGGGCGGGGTTTATGACCTATACTGCAGCCAGCCACTAGGGGGCAAGAGAAATGTTTTAGCATTTAGGGATGTGTGCGGCACACTTGGTGGGGACGTTGGGCATGAATATAGCTCTACGAAATAGCTCACAGCAGGGATGTATCTAATACAGAAGAAGCATCTTCAATTGTCACTTCATTAGTGTGTGTTAAACTGCTGGAACTGATTGTTTTTAATGTTTTGCTGAGTGACGGTTACGGTTGTCATGTAATTGTGTACAGTGTCTGAAACTGACAACGGCAAGGCTATTTCCAGTAGACTCTCAGAAACACACTTTACTCTTTTTTTTCCATGGCTGTCTATTTGTTCTGATGAAATCAGAAAACATCATCCAAACAAATGTGTCAAAAAGTTATATTAAGACAGATGAGAACTCAAAGTGAGTTCAGAGTTACTTTATAGTTAATTAACATTTCAATAACTGTCTATCTATTTATATAATAACTAATAATAATATGGATATTATAAGAATATAATAATAATCTTCACCTTTCAGTTTTGACTTGGAAGTATTCAACTACATACCTGTTCTCCTGATAAACCTACACCCCAAAAAGGGTTTTCGCAGCAAAGCCTTAGAAGAATTCTGGGTTCTCCAAAAGAACCTTTCAGTGATCAGTTTATCTGCAGTTCATCTGATCAGTTCACTCCCTCTTTCACCAATTGTTCCCTCCATTTTTTTTTTAAACAAAGTGCCTATGATCTCACACAGGCAACTACCACTCCTAAGAAAGGTCATCTTCTCTTTTGAGTAAAATATGTGGGGTAAGCAGTTACACACACTTAAGCGTCACTAAGGTTTGTCAAACTGTCCAAAAACGCATGGTGGCGTAAAACATCTGTCACTGCGGATAGCTAATTATTGTCTGAACGTGCCTGAAGGTGTGTCAGAAATTCTGTGTTATCTTCATAAATGATTGCCAGCATGTCTCCACCAAGAAACACAAGACAATCGCCAAGTAAACACATTGCAATTCAAAATGATAAATGGCCTGAAACAGAATAAAAAGGTAGCGGAGAGATGCGATTGATGCATTAATCAGCGCAGTACAGACACATCAATCTAACTGAAGAACTGCCCATTAATCCCAACCTTGATGCCTCTATACCCAGCTCAGGATTGAGATAATAGCAGATGGACAGTATGGCCCATCAGGCCTAAAGTCTTTATGGTAGTGTCAATACTACTGGAGTCCCTTATGCCTTCAGAAGTAATGAGACAAAAGCCCCAACCCTAAAAGAGTAATATCATTCATTATCCATGACTAACAGGCTCTCTCTGGCTCCAGTGAGGGGCTGTTCCTGCATCCTGAAGTCTGCTGTCATTAGCCAGATGTCTTTATGGACCCCTGATGCAGAGACAGTGTCGGGACGGTTGAGGACCATGTCTCTGGTGGGCTGGACAGGACAAATGGGTCCTGACCTCTGCACATGGTGTCCATTACTGCAACTGCTGTCCTAGTACTCAGAAAAAAAAGGTTTTGTCAGCCAAAATGCACTTCATGTGGTAACATCCAAATTAACTGAATTCATACAGATTTATTTATTAACCTCACTGGGAAAAAATGACTCCTCAATGAGCAAGCAAGAAGCAAAAAGCAAGACTTTAATTGAGAAGCAAGACTGCATAATGTTTCATAGATTGTCAGTCCTGTGAAACAAAATCTACTTTCATTTAAGATTTTTTTTAACATATTGCTAACTTTAAAAGTGAAAAAATCTGCATAATTAACATTATTAATTAAAGTATTAAGTCATTATTTATATCTGTTGCAGTTTTGCTGAATTTCATTTATACTTGTTATTATTAGATATTTTAACTGAAAATTAAGACAAATATGATATATATATAGTTAGAGAGATATATAAAATGTATTAATTTAAATCAAAATGTAAAACATTACTTCACTTTGTGTTCTAAACCATCCTAATATAACTTTTTAACATATGTTTGAATTTTGGTTTGTGATTTTACCAAAAGAAATAGAAGTATGTACATAAAAAACAGACAAGGCTTAGCTTCTGAATATTAATCAGGTTATGCTAAAATAATTTAACATGATTTATTACTATTAAATTACTATCTATATATACATATATAATATGACTGAATTCATACAATTGCATTAGGTTGCATCTATGAGTCATTTTTAGAGGTGAAATGTATAATTTCATGCCCGTCTTCCACTGTTTGGACAAATATGAAGTCCTGCGCAATGTCATTATACTGCCAGAGATGCCTCAAAGCATCTGATTGGAAGAAATGCACAAGCCACACATTTTTCTGTTTATAGAGCCTACGGACATCACAGGCACAAACGTGACTTCTCTGTAATCCCATTCCAGTGATATCAGTCAGGATGTAGAGCCAATATGCATTTCCTTACAAGGAAGGAAACAATTGCTCATTTTCACTATTTACAGCAAAAACACAAACATAAAAACGCAAATTATGATACTACAGAATTACTCCCACACAACATGCAACCCACGTGCTTGTAAACCTTCGGGGAAGACCTCCCACACGCATACCCATGCGCACACACTCTAAAGCGCAGTAGGTGCACGCTAACCTCTGTGAACATAAACATTTGCACCCACTCATGCAAGCAAACACATAGCAGTCTGGCAACATGCAAAAGGACGCCAGCTGCTTTGCACTGGCAGAAAATGAAAAAGAAACTTCTGTCCCTTGACCCATGTATTTACATGCGTATCTCTCATAATGAGCTGTCATGAAGAGAGAGATACAATGAAAACACGGACAGCGCCATTTTCAGCTTAGCTACTTCCTCCAATTCAAGGCCTCCGGCAAGGATTTTGCGTGCATGCGTGCAAGTGATTGTGTATGCGTGTGTGCGCCCACGGCCTCGAAATAAATAATTGATAGAAAAGGGAATTGTTAGCGAGTGCAGGATAATCACAGGGGCTCGGACTAATTGGAGAGTGTTTTTCACCTTGTTGCCAGTGCGAGAGCATTAAAAAATGATAACTGGAGGGGATGTGAAGTATAGACCAGAGACAAGGGAGCTTGAACAGGAACGCAAGACAGATTGTTCCATTTATGATAAAATTCAATTAACGTTAGACTTCCTTCAGAATGAGGGGGGAAAAATAATTCACAGATGAAAAGCGAAACTGAGCACTCCAAGGCCCGAAAGACTTTAAGGAGGGAATTCACTAAAAATCAGTTGTGCCGTTTATTTGCACGATGTAGTCTTCATTGTTTTAGCATCCAATTCACAAAATGAATTATGCAAATAATTTAAAGGTGCAAATATGCCTACTAAATGTCATAAACAGTGCAAAATGCAATTTGCATGCTGCAGACTATCACAATCTGCCATATTTTACAGTGTCGCTCCACTACTGCACCTGAATAAACTCTTTAAAATAATAATGAACAAAAATGAAAATAAAAGACTGCTAGACTATGTCAATCAATTGTTTGATATCTCAAAATACATGGGGGTTTATTCAGGTTAATATTTTTCCCAGTCATCTCAATGGCAAAAAGTGTTTCAATTTACCTGAATTCACTCCTACTTTATGCTCTACATTTAACAAATACATTATTTTAAAGATATCTCAACTCATATTGTAAATGTGTTAAATGTTTTTCCACTTGGCAATAAAATATCACAGACAAGTACAGCATTTGTTCAGTGAATTTGCCCCTTTTAGACACATTTAAAAGTGTTGATATGGGTGAGAAACTGTTATATTTGTATCTTGAAGTTTGATCATTTGCTTTTATGAAGATATAGAGTTATGACTTCTTGAGATGTGATGAAAATATGGCCTTCATAAGCATGCACGTTAGATACTGTGTGTACTGCATTTTCACTGAGAGCAGGAAATTGTGTTATGGGTAAACTACAGTATGTGCCCCTGAGAGTTCAGTCGAACAGTTATAATCTCCTGTGCATTTAAGACAGCTTGTTGATATAGAACGTTCGATGTTGCAAGCAGAGTTTTTCCATCGCTGTGTTTTTCAATCTGTACTTTTGCCACTGCCTGTTGGCTTGCTGCAGGATTCTCTCTCTTCTCTCCTCTCTTCATGCTGAATTATTAAAAAGTGTTTTGATTCACTGAATGATTGTGAATCTGGGGCTACGTCTCTCGGCAGCACAGTCGCAGCGCTTGTTTTTCGTTCTTCAGCTCCCCAGCTTTCTGCACCCTGTTTAGTCACGAATCAGCCCTCTTTTTCAGCGAATTGCTACCTGTCGAATGGGGTAGGCGTTTTCCCTCCAAAGATATATCCTGATGTCTACCCCCTGCCTGTGTGCTGAGCTATTTCTCTACATCTACATTCAGGTCAGCCTATAGTGAGAAATAAATAAATAAATAAAACAAATAAATAAATAAAGTGAAAGATAGAGAGATCTTTTCATTCCCAGAATGAACTGAGAACTGCTTCGAAAATGGCACAGGATGCTTAAGTACTGTCCCTGGGGATGTAAAACTCCTTCCCATACTTTCAATGAAAAAAAAATAGAAAATAGCCTCACATATTCCTTGCTTTCCCTCTGTGAGATCTATATATCTATATCTAGATATCTATTTCTCTCTCTCTCTCTTTATATATATATACACACACACACACACACACACACACACACACATTTGCACTTAAATCAAATATTTTAGAAATATATATTTTTAATTTGTTTTTACAATTGTCAACACATAATTGTAGCCTAGTTGATGACAGAGGCATTACTAGACCCTTTTTAAATACCGGTGTCCCAGTAAAATATTATTGATAAACAGTGTTCGAACTATACTGTGGACTTTTGGGGAGCCCACTTGTTTGTGGGGGGTGGGGGGTGGGGGGGTTTGTTAGTGCGCTTAGGATGCACCCTGTTGATAAATCTATACATGTGAATGATGATTACCATATACGGATAATTACCGACCTGATAAACATTTTCTCTGATAACATTTAAGTAATCAAGTTGTGTTTTTTATTTCTATCAACTGTTTTGAATCAGAACTAGTGAAGCCAGATTTGCGAATTAACCCCTATTTTCATCTAATCTGTCAAACAAGTTTATAGAAAGGTCTGATTTGTTCGCAATTCAGTTTGATTCATTCAGACAGTTCACTCACGCACTGGATCATTTGGAGTGGTTTCTCACACTAAAATAGTAAAGGGATATTTTATAAGACAAAAAACAAAGAGAGCACTGGATGAGGTGGAAATTCAAATTCACATAATCCACTGTAGAAAACAAAACTTGCGATTGTCTTCTATCATTTGTCAACGATGTAGAAGCTCATTACTGCGTGTGCAATAAGCACATGTGCAGTTGTTTGTTAACTGCATAATTGTGCAACTATCTGTATTTAGATAAAATTTTGGGTTGTAAAAACATTTGTATTTGTTGCAACTGTTCAACTGGCCCCCATGGACAATACTACCTTGCCAGTGGCCCCAGGTAATTTGAGTTTGAGACCCCTGAACTGATGCAGAATGCTTGAGCTTGATCAAAGCTGTAAGCACAGTGATGTTATTTATTGTTGTGAATGCTGCTCTCCATGCTTATGCTGCATTCACGTTGGCACAAGGAATAAAACAAGATCCCATACACTACGATGGCTAGCATTAAACATAGATAACAGAATGTTGTTACTCACAGATGCTTGTACGATACATCATGAACTCAAAGCAACTGTTTGACAAGCAGACGCTGAATTGCATTTACTGACCAAATTAAATGCATCTGTCACGTAATGGGGAAGGAAAAAAGGCATAATGTGAGCAGCAGTGTTGTTTTATGAGAAGACTGGTGGCGGTAGCGTTTCCTGATATTTCTCAAACATGGCCCAAGGCTCGTTCTATTGCATGAACATGAGGCAGTGATATGTCACGTACTTGTAGGAGTTCTAGAGGGGACAGAGGCAGCGTGGAGTATTCTCAGTCCAACTGATGACTTCACATGACAGTGACACAAGTTGTCCTAAAAAAAAGGGGGGGATTTAAAAATATCAGTAAAGAGAGCATGGGTCGATTTCATGAATAATGATTGGAGATCCCATTTCAGTGATCAACAATAAGTTTTTTTTTTTTTTTACGCTGACCTGGTCAGATATTAGCATGAACTGCCTACATTTCCATTGGCCCTGTCATTTTTGCCCATGCATTATTCTATAAATACTACCATTCAAAAGTTTGGTGTCATTAAGATAAAAATTATTGTTAAATTTGAGCCTTTTATTAGACAGTACAATGTAGATGAGACAGGAAACAATGAGGTTTTGATTTGATCAAAGAAAAAAAAAAAAAGGAAAACGGAAAAAACTCCAGTATTGTGAAATATTATTACAATTGACAATAACTGATTTTTTACAGTATACAGTATACAAATAGAGTATATTTCAAAATTTAATTTATTCCCATGATGGCAAAGCTGATTTTCAGCAGCCATTACTCCAGTCTTCAGTGTCACATGATCCTTTAGAATCTTTTATTTCAGAATTCTTTGATAAACAGAAATGTCAAAAGAACAGCATTTATTTGAAACAGAAATGTTTTGTAACATTATAATTGTCTGTACTGTCTCTTTTAATCAATTTAATATGTCCTTGCTGTATACATTTCCTTAAAAATGTCTTTCTTAACCCAAACGTTTGAACGGTAGTATATAATTATATGTCTATAATATATATTTCATTAAAAGTTATATTTTCTCAACAAAAAATAAAACAAGAAATTCACCCAAAAATGAAAATTCTGTCATTATTGATTCACCCTCACGTTGTTCTAAACCTGTATGACTTTCCTTTTTTCTGATGATCACAAAAGATATTTGGAAAAATATTGTCTTGATTTGTTCATACAATTAAAGTAAGTGGGGTTAAATGTTGTTTTAGACCCCATTGACTTTAACTATACAGGTTATCCTTATTGTTGAGCCCTGCACTTATGCGTTGTACAGCCTCTTATTTGCAATGAAAAAACTGAGCTCTATCTGAGGAATTAAGGTCAATGATCCTACTTTGCTCAGTCAATATAAACCCCCTCTCTTGGGCCAGCCTTCACTTTCTTGGAACTTCTATCACCCATCACTGTCTCCATTTACTAATCAAGACAATCCATTCAGACACCATCTGCACTCTATAAAAAGAGGCATTTAACAAAACAAGGCTTTACTCTTCTTTTCGACGAAAAAAAAACTCTGTGTGCTTCCATTCAGCATTCATTCAGTGGTGCTCAGTGATTCTAGTGTAGTTGGACAGCAGTGGGCTTTATTCATCCCTGCAAGGGAGAGTCTTTGAAGGCTGGGTAGTCAGTACAGAGTCACACATAGTGTCCAAAAATCAACTGGAAATGCAGCTGTAAGAATGGACGTCTTGTCTTTCTTTAAAACAGTCAATCGACTTATTGGTCAAGGCATCATTTGGTCATTAGCTTGACAGCTCTTTAGTGTGATTGAATTAAAGAAGACATTTTTATGATACCATTGCTGTCAGATTTGATTAGTGATTTGACAAATGTTATTTTGAATGAAGATTTTGGTCATTCCCTAGCCTTCAAGGTTTGGCTGTTTAGCATGGCCATGTTAGCCCCTGCTGATAGGTGCTATAACTACACAATTTGGCGGTTTCTGTCATAACATGTACATTTATTCATTTAGCAATCACTTTTATGCAAAGTAACTGGTGAGGAACAACAAATTAGGAATATTACCAGCCATTTGTCGTTAAAGATTTATTGAAAATTTCACTGATGGTCATTTAAAGGTTAGCATGCATTGTAATCTTTTAAAATCTTGGACTTGTATTTTTCTATCTGCCATCTTTAACATCATGAGTAAAACTGGTGGATTTCAAATTGCTTATGTCCAGGGGTCCCACACCAGACGAGCATCTGCCATTGAAATGAATGGGAATGGATAGCTTTCTGCAGGCATTATAGACCTCCTTGTACTTTTCATATTAAAGCAGATAGGTGCTGTATGACTAGAAAATAACTGCCCTTGGGTGTTTGCCAAGTAAACTGACTTAACACTTAATGGGATTTGACTGAGTTAGTGTGAGAAATATCAAAATACATTATAAAACACTAACCTGTAGTCGAGGGATGTGCATGCAGGGGTATCTACGTGTAAAAACTTTGAAGCAACCTGATCGGCGGTCAGTGTGATTGAAAGAGAGAGAGCAAGAGAGAATGTCCTGCTGTAATATACACTGCTTTTTTCCATTCTCACAGTCACACAGTCATACACATTACAATCCAAACGTTTGCTTTGACATCTGACAACAACTGCAAATATCCAAGATGTCAAAAGACTCTGGAAGACCGTTATTTATTTTGAGTGTGTAAGCGAGAGAGCCAGAGAGAGAGAGAAAGAGAGAGAGAGAGAGAGAGAGAGAGGTGGTAGTAAAGTTTATCTTGGGGCAATATGGCAATAGCATAGAAATAAATCACAAGACTACAATGACTTTACTGTCGTCATGGTCATATATACAGTAGTAAAATATCACAGAACAAAAACTCTTTCATCTGATCCTCCTTTGACAAAGATCTTACATATGCTGAATAGCCTCTTTGATGTTTCCTGGGAGAAAAGATTAATAAGACGGGATGTGAAATACATTATTCAGTTCTCCCAAAATGCCTTACATGATACATTAGCATGCTAGGTAGCACCTTTATATGTCTTGTATATCTATTGTTGCACTGGAAGTATTTAACAGTCGAAATTGGGAAACAATGGAAATTCTATGTAATTACTTACTCACCCTCATGTCATTTCAAACCTGTATGACCTTTTTTCTGTTGAACATAAAAAAATATATATTTTGAAAAATGTCTCAATGTTTGCATGATTTTTTTTAAACAATGAAAAGTAACTGGGGATCAAATTGCTTCAGACCCATCACTGTATGGCCAAAAACATTTAAAACATTCTTCAAAACATCTTCTTTTGTGGTCCACAGAAGAAAGTAAGTCATTCAGGTATGGAACGACATGCAAGTGAGTAAATTATGACAATATTTTCATTTATAGGTGCACCAGTTCTTTAACAGTTAACATTTTGCCCGCATTCTCCACAATTTTTGGATTTATGTTTTCACTGAGCTCATTACAATGCATTCTGGGTTTTCCTTTGAGTTACTTTAGAACACAGTATAACACAATAATTTGCCTACCTGGAATAGCACTGGGAGTGTGCCTATAACACCTAAAAATTCCTACAAAGGAAGCTCACTAGGTTATGGAACAGTGCTAATGTTTGTATGGTCCTGCTTGTTTACCCAACTTGGCCCCATTTCAAATTCACCAAATGCAGCCCTTCTTGCCGCTGCTTCTTACCACTGCCTCTATCCTCCCGAAGACCATGTTTAAAAATAGCAGCTGTCACCGAGAAAGAAAGAAAAGAGGGATATAGCGGGAGACAAAAAAGAAAGGGGAGCGAACAAACACTTTTCAGATTCAAAGCAGCGCACAGGGTCCTTCTTCAACAATGGGATCTTGCCTCACAAAACCGAAGGTTATACAAAGACGACCGAACCTCTAGGGACAATGCAGGTATTGTGAACAGCAAACGGCACACATGAACACATCCAGGACCCTGTAGTGCTAATTAATAGTGAAATGGCTGAGAGAAAGAGACACGCAGATGCCATGATGAAGTGTTGGCGGATATGGAAAGGGGCTGGCGCCCTCATGCATGCCGTGCCAGTGTGTGTGGCGATATTCTTGAAGCAGCAGGGGAACCGTGTTAGCACCACACTACCATTAATCTGTTGATGGCCTGACTCAGCCTATATAATGAATCAAAACCGCTCACTGCGTGTAAGACACTTAGATCACACTCAGACAAAAATGCCTGAATGCCATTAGATACATAATATCAAAGCAAGTGGCATCTGCAAACACGTGATAAAGGTATTTACATTTCCACCCACTTAAGACATTAAAGAGAAAATGAAAATTCTTTTACTCACCCTCATGTCGTTCCAAACCTGTATGACTTCTGTGAAACCAGTGGCGTGTCCACAAGGGTGGCACGGGGTGGCAACTGCCACCCTTAAAATGAGCTTTGCCACCCCAGTTGCCACCCCAAAGCAGCGCATGGGATCGAAGTGCATTGAGAGCGGAGCAGCGTGATTTTAACTGAAGCGGGGATCTTTTGAAAGTCGGAGAATTCTGGTTTTCGCTCGCTCTCAGAGTGCTCCACTACCGCTCAATCACTAGCACAATTAATGCCATAACTATAGCCGTTCTAAACTAGTTCTGCCTACAAGGATTGTACTGCACGCACACATGTACAGACACATAACGGATCACTCACACACAGAAACAAAAAATATTGTCAACGCTGCCCTGTGTTTTGTCAATAAAAACGCTTAGAAACAGAAAAGTTATAGCTAAAATTTCTTTGTGTTTTGAAGTAATCAAAATCCACAGCTTCACTATTAGTAGAGAGACGTTGCACAGACAGGCAGGACTAATTTACACGTAATCGCGCTCTCACAAATGCATTCAAATGAATGGGGCCTTACTGTGCTTCTATGTATCTGATTTAATAACCGATAAAATAACTGACGAAAATGTAGCCTACTATCATTTCATCCTTCCAAACAAAATTCACTCTTCAAAAAGCTGCAATTACAGATTTAACTTTTAATTCTGATAACCTTTGAATCGTTTAATGCACACTTATTTAAAGGAAAGAAAATAACACATTCATTTTTTTTTTTGATTATCATCATCATCATTATTATTATTATTATTATTATTATTATTATTATTATTATTATTATTATTATTATTATTATTATTATTATTATTATTATTATTATTATTATTATTATTAGCCTACTATTCATTCATTCATTCATTCATTCATTTGGTCTTATCTGATCTGCTCAAGGGCTCTTACGTTTACATAGGCTACTTTTATCCAGAGAAAACTGCACTGCATTTATGTCATGTTCATTTTATAAGTGTTTGTTTTCAACTAGGTAGCAGTAATCTTCTGCTTAATTAATAAATATATAAATAAATATGCAGATCTTCTTTAATGTGAATTTTACATCATGTTTTCACATGTTTTTTACATCACATTTTGTGTAAATATATACAAAAATATGCATAATTTAAAAAAAAAAGAAAAAAAGAACATACATCTTTTATGTTTTATAACTGCTTAACTACAGTGTGACCAATATATGGCCATCAGGAGTTCATGGGGGTATTATACAACGCTTGATTTTTGCTGTGGCATGAAAAATTGGGAGAGGGGGGGTCGCATCTTTGACACTTTTTTCACCATTGACTTCCAGAAAATTTTCTGACGGTTACTGTTAGGCAGTGCTGGGAAGGTTACTTTGTAAATGTAATAGGTTACAGTTTACAGGTTACCCTATTTAAAATAACTTATTAACTTTTTGATTACTTTTCTAAATTTAAAATATTTTCAACTGTTAATCATTTTGAAACATTTGAAACATTTAGAGTTAACCTTATTAAAATTAAAATATTAAGAACTCATGTTTTCCATGAAACCCATCTGTTTTGTTGTGAAATGGTGAAAAATTACTTAAAGGGGTCATATGATGCTTTTTTAAAGATCATTATTTTGTGTATTTGGTGTAACAGAATATGTTGACATGCTTTAATGTTCAAAAAACATATTATTTTTCAAATACTGTACATTATTGTAGGTATTGTAGGTCCCGCCTCTCTCAAACACTTCGTTTTCTACAAAGTCCCGCCTTCCGACAAGCGCAGTCTGCGCAGTCTGCTAAGCCGACCCAGTGCATTGTGATTGGCCGAACACCGCAAGCACTCGTCGGAAATGTAACGCCCCTTACCATAATAGCGAGCTTCATCTTTCAAAATAAATGCAAAGACAGAGCCCGACA
>NW_015633949.1:942011-952236 GCF_001515625.1 Sinocyclocheilus rhinocerous
TGTGAAAACCCCCTTTGTAATTGTTAACATTTTCATAAGTAACTGTAGGCTAATTTAATTACACTTTTTTTCTCAGTAACTGTAACAGATTGCACTTACATTTATTTTGTAATTAAATTACGTAATTCCGTTACATGTAATTAGTTACTCCCCAACAC
This sequence comes from Sinocyclocheilus rhinocerous, assembly GCF_001515625.1. NCBI lineage: Eukaryota > Metazoa > Chordata > Actinopteri > Cypriniformes > Cyprinidae > Sinocyclocheilus > Sinocyclocheilus rhinocerous. Next base: position 942,170 of record NW_015633949.1, read on the forward strand.
TGGTGTTGAATATACAGAATATATGGGGAGTACAAACACTGATCTATAGTTGCCACCCCTCATTCTGCTCTTGCCCCCTCTTTACCACCCCAAGTATAAAATTCTGGACACGCCCCTGTGTGAAACACAAGAGGAGATATTGTTTTGGACCCCACTGAATTTCATTGTATAGGAAAAAAAACTGTTTTGGAAGGTTTGAAACAACATGAGAGTGAGTAAATGATGGCAGAATTAAAATTTTTGGGTGAACTATCCTGTGGTAGCTCTATAGCATCACTGTAGAAGAGTAATTAGCTGGTGACGTAGATTTACTTAGAGTAGAGTTAATGAAAGTTATCATGAGCATTGTTATGTTTCAAGGGGATGTCATAAGAAATGTCAGTAGACCGGGAAGATTTTAAAATGAGCGGTTCATTCATGAATCTATAAGGTCTTACCATGCTGTGTAAATACAATCCGGAAGACTGAAGACAACGAACACAGTGCTTATTGATTTTGTTATGTGCTTTTGTCGTTAAAATATTTTTATATATAGCTTTAATATACTTTTATTTCAGTTCTAGTTTTCGTCATTTTAGTACTTCAACTTGTGTGTAATTTTCATTTAAGCTTTTTAGATTTTTCATCTAATATTTAGATTTTATTTTAGCTTTATTTCAATAACTGAAAACATTTTTAATAGTTTTAGTTGGTGTTTAAGTTAACAATGACAACACTGTATCAAAGAATTGTGTTGTTCCTCTCCCTTCACCTCTATTGAAACAAATTGAGTGTAGAGAATCCCAAATCAATCATGCACAAGTTTCCATTACAGTTAGGATACTGCCTTGGAAGACAGCTGCTTATATATAGGCAGCAATGCCTCTCGCTGGGTTTTATTCTCAGGTGTAGCTAAACAACATTTGCTGAAGATGTATGTGCGCAATGGCTCGTTCGTTGTGGTACATGTTGTTGCTTGACTGTGGAACCACGTTAACATTGTTTTTTGACAACAATACACGTTGCCATCTGTTTCTAAATACAACCACTGGCAATGTGCTGAGCAGATACAGGATGCTTGCTGTGACAATAAACAATTGAACAGTCATCATAACCAGCGACACACAGGACAATGCTGAAAATGAGCCGTTAAGGACTTTGAAGAAGGTTGTCTTGTACTCCAAAGCTAATTTGAATGCAGATACAAATGACCGTAGGTGGAGCGATAACTCAGATGGGGTCACTGCGTATGTTGCTCTCTCTCTCTGAGGTCGTGACTGTGAGTGGGACAGAGCACTAGCAAACTTCCTATCCATAATTCAGTCTCAGACAGAAGCCAGAACGATGGGAGAGAATGTAAAAGTCTTACTTACTAAAATTTATCTATTAAAGAGGTCAGAGTCTGGATGACAAGGCCAGAAGCATGGATATTTTCTCCTTGTTGCAGACATCGCTTGAGCCAGTGTGGGTACCTGGCTGACCCTAGAGGAACAAGAACACAATAAGAGAGAAAGAGAGAGAGAGAGGATATAAATACAAAGAGAGGAGAACCTAACTGAAAGAGCAGATGGCACAATTGGTCTGCCAAGTCCGTGTCCTCCCTGCCTCAGTGTGAGGGAAAACAAGAGGACATCCATGGTGTGTGTGTGTTTGTGTGTGAAGGTATGTCAACAATCCTCGGCAAAGAATAATTTTAAACCCCTTGACCCCTAATCTCACGAGCCAGGAAGAAACCTACCAATGTTTAGCTTTTTTAAGGGGCACTTTGCCACTCAAATGACAATGACAGTCTCAGAGGTTACAGGAAATGATTGACAGAAGAGTGAAAGGTAGGACCGCAGACAATTTGAACCCAAGGTCAATCTTTTACGTGTGCGTTCCTGTCTTGCAAATATCACTGCATAGTTTGGCTCCTATTGTTAATTTTGAAAATCAATATTTTCATAATGTACTAAGTTAAAAGGTTCCCTGTATCAGTGTTTGCTGCAACACTTCTGAGTTGTGCATGTGCATTTACAGACTGCATTGTAACGCAATAAAAAGACATCGCAGTTGTGCTCACAGGCTGCATGCGAAAACAAACCAGTGAAGGTTCTACAAGACCAGAGTAGTCTGATTTACGATCAAATATATATTTTGAGCTCATTCTCTTTAGTGAATCAAAAGCATGCAGCTTGATTAGTGTAGTCTGATTCACAAACAAATAATGCTTATGAATAGTAGTTTGTAGTCTGATTTATGAACAAATAACTCATTTGAACTGGTTCTTTTAAGTGAATCAGAAACATTTTTTTTTAATAAATCAAGGTACATACAACACTTCTAGTGTGAATCAATTCACAAACAATTGACTCATTTGAACACATTCTTTTTAGTAAATCAAAAATACAATGTGAACAGTGCAATTTGATTCACAAACAAATTACACTTATGAATCAGTTCATTTTAGTGAATCAAAACATACACTGTGACCAGTTTAGTCAAATGAGTCATGAGCAAATGAATCAAAACACAGTGTGACCAGCATAGTCTGATTCATAACAAAAAGACTCTTTCAAAGCATCTTTTTTTAGTGAATCAAAAACACACAGTGTAGTTCAGTTCCTGAAAATGAATGACTCTTAAGAGCTGACTCTTTTAATGAATATCTCCAAAAACAGTTACTGAATCAGTGTGAAACACTTCCCTGTATAATTTACAGCACACATATACGTTCCATACATATTAGGGATGGGAAGATTCCCCGATTCGCTCGGTGCATCGGCATAAAAAGTTAACGATGCGATGCATCGGTTTAAAAAGTGTGCATCGGCTACAAGTTGTCATTTATATCGCGATGCATCGTTTCTAACATATTTGCATCGTTAAAAAGATTTATTTGTATATAATTACTAGTGGATGCGCTATACTTTTATTATTTAGAAAGTGACCAATATTTTATATGTAGATTGATTTCTCCTCTCTAAACTGTTTCTCAAGCGCGCGCTCTTATCACCGCTGCTGCTGCGTTAATATGACGCATCACAACACCACGGAAACCCGAGGAAAAACTGGGATTAAAGTCCAAAACCTGACTTGAAATAACTTAACAAATCAACCGGGGCTAAAGCGGTTCCATTAACGACAAATTAAATTCACACAATCTCACTAATTTCTGCACGCTTATTCTTAAGCAGACCTTAATGTCGATCATGGATCAAATCGATCCACCATGACAAACAGCGAATATATCTGTGCTGTTTAATGCATTTGAGACGTTGTGTTTTCCTCAGTGCATAACTGACATGTCACAGGTATATTTTTCATCTGTTAATGTTAGAAAGTCATGCAAACATATCCATTTTGCTGTCAGGAGTGGGCGAGGCACGCGAGTAAAATATACATTTTGCTAAAAAAACTTGATTTTGGACAATAAATGTGTCTTTTGTAGAATTTTAAACCTACATATAAAGTGTAAGCTAGTAGGCTGCAGTACTAATTATGTAAGCAAAATGGACAATATACTGTATACTGTAACTGAAAAAAAAACGTGACAAACATGTGAATCAGAATCAAACTGAATTAGAGTTTGTGAATCAGATTCAAATCAATTGATTAATTTATCTGAATGATGCAGCCAGACTGTGCACCGCCTCTGCTGGGTATATTTAAGGAAAAACAGAGGATGGATGTTACATATTCCAGGAGTCATGCAGCTTGAGTGTGCGGTTATGTTGTCTAATCAGGTCTATGTGGAACACTTCAAACATTCCCTCTCTCTCTCTTTGTAATCCACTCGCTTCCTTGATCATCTGCTACTTGACAGTACTGAAAAGAGGAAGGGGGTGAAACGTCTCAAACACACATTTTGCCAGCTCCCCATTACGAGCAACTACACACTCACTGCCATCGAATGAAAAAGTGACTCAGCCCGGTGAACTTCACATATGAGGCCGTAGTTCGTCCAGTGCTCGGCTCTGGAAAGCCGCCAGGGTTACAGTATGCATAGAAATCCCATTCCCTCCCCACTGTAAGCTCCTGGGCACCAAGCCTGAATGCATGGACCTCTGCTTCCTGATCCGCCTTAATGGATTTTTTGAAGCTCGCAGCGGCGAGAGGATGTGCAGCTGCCCAAAGTCGTGATAAAAACAGGCAATACGAAGCCACGGTGATGATGAAAAAGTCCACGTGAAGAACATACACATACACCAACAATCGCATAAACACGCACACATGCACACCGGCGGGAGATTTTCACGGAAAAAGTGAGTATGTGGGCGGAATGTGAAAGGAGTGAGGCAGGACGGAACCGTGAGAGAGAGAAAAATAAAACGAGGGAGAAGTACAGGAGCGAAGAAAGAACCCAATCACTGGTAATCAAAGCATGCACTTCAAACAAGCCAAGACATTTGTTATTATTTGCAGGGTTCTTTTCATCGGTTTGTTTGATACTTGCAGGGTATTAATAATGATTCGTCTCATTTACCAAAGGCAATTTTCCCAACATACCCTTTCATTTCTGATGACTATGAAGCTGCTCCTCCAGTCATACCAGGGAGTTGCTGGGGCGAGTCTTAATGTGTGGGACGAGACCCTTACCATACCCTTTGATTGGCAACAGCTATTAATTCAGTAATCAGCAGCAATCAACACACAAAATACAAAGCAATGATTGCACCTCTTGACCCACGAAACCTCACTTTTAATAACTATTATTCAATGGGCGGATTAGAAATCATGAGCGCCACTCTCTATGCCATTTGTTTTATATTATTTCTTGTGTTTACCTCATAACGGTGCCAAAACACTGGAGAGATATGCGTGGGCAGGTAACCCAAAATCTGTGTTTGACAGATACAGGATTTTGTGAATCACAGGGATGGAGTGAAAATGTGTGTGTGTACGAGAAAGACTGAAACAGACAGAGGGAGAAGGAGGTGCTGCTGGCATTTAATCAAGCAAGTGTTCTTGTGTTAATCTGCCAGCCCACCTGATCAATGACTGAGAGCTCTGTGTCTTGTAGCAGACAACCCCCAGGCTGAGACACATATTAACTTCAAGTCCCTCGTAATAACGCACTTCCTTAAACACACACACACACACACACACACACACACTCTCTCTCTTTTTATTCATCAAATAATCCTGAAAAAAGTAGCACATTGTCCAAAAAAATATTAAGCACAACTGTTTCCAACACTGATAATAAATCAGCATATCCAGTCTGACACTGAAGACTGGAGTAATGGCTGCTGAAAATTCAGCTTTGCTATAAATTATATTTGAAAGTATATTAAAATTATTTTATATTGTGATAATATTTCACAATATTACATTTTTTTCTGTATTTTTGATCAAATAAATGCAGTCTTGATGAGCATAAGAAACTTAAAAAACATCAAACAAATCCTACTGATCCCAAACTTTTGAAGAGCAATGAATATATTCATATATTCATTAAGTAGCCATATTTATTTTGCCATGTAAAAAGCAGGATAATATACTGTCATTTTCATACATTATTATGTATCTCTCTGAACAGATGAATACTTGATTCTCAAAAACTTGATTACCTCTTGCAGTGTTCATCTTGTTGCTAACCTGGTTGTTTTGTACATTGTAGTGAACTTTTTAGTGGAAGCATTAAGATAATATACAGGTGAGATTATAAAATGATCCAAATAAAAGAACACAAATCAGTATTTTAATATTTTAATATTTTTCCATTTATTTTTATTTTTTATTTTTATTTCTGACTAGTCATTTAACTGGGATATTGTACAGTCAGCCAGTCTTTATCATACATATTTAAACAATATATACATATATATTTAATAATAAAGATAGCAAACAATAATTTATAAACTTTTTTTTTTATATATATTTTTTTATTATTATTTATTTATCACAACACAAACATTTTGCTAAATGACCAGCCATTATGCCTTAAATAAACCCCTTTATGGATTGATGTGAGTGTCGAATCAGTCTGGCTCAGTTAATTTTGTAACAATGAATGGCTGATTGTACATTATCCTTACATATTTCACCAAAAACAGATACGCCAAACGATAGGTACCATTTCCTGCTCTCTCCCTCACTCGTTTTTACATTTATATCACTGTGCAGAACTCTGTAACCCCAGATGCATTTCTGTAATAAAACACTGCGAGAAATTATCCTCTGTATTTTCACTCAGCCCATTGGGCATCATTTTTCTACCCAGCATTCTCCTCCTCACCTGTGACACTAAGTGGAAGAAAAATTGCACCCTCATACCCCTCCAGTTTCTCTTCCTGTCTCTACAGCAAAATTCTAAAGAGGTTGGTGGGGTGGGGGGAATAGACAAGAAGAAACCCAATTAATTTTAAGCTGCAACATTCAGGCACTCAGAGTACTTGATCCTTTCCCCAAATTACTGAATCACAAACGCAAGCTCCGCCACCACATGCTGCAGACAGTGGGCTGATCCCAGGGCACCGATGAGCTCCATTCAGAGTGCCTCTTTTTTCGTCCTCAACGTGTAATTTAAGTAAACCCCTTCTTTATTTGTACCAGAGTATCCTATACAATGCCTGCTCCGACACGATAACCTCTTAGCATAGGCAATTACAAACTAATCACTTGCTGAAACAGTCTTACACTGAATGCAATTGCTCAGCCATGGATATCTGGGTTTTTTCTCATAGTGAATTGCATCTCTTTGCCTCTAATGGAGATGAGGTTTAATCTGGGATGTATCAAATGAGTCAATAACTTGGCAATTAGCTGCAGATTTGTATGCATATTTTATCTGTATACATGTTTTAACAGTGATACAGTGCCATCTTTGATGTCAAAATGGCCAAGGTCGATTTTGATTGGTGCATTGCTAAATCCACACCCACCACCAGAGGCAGCTCTAATGGGGCGGCCTGTGGTCTTGTAGGCGCACAACACGGCTTGGCCCTGAGGAACGCAAGATGCTTGAACTGTATAGGACTGCACTGCAATAAGTTTCACAGTGTCTGCTTCAGAGCCATGCTGAGCTGGGCCAAGTTTCCTAGTTTCCATGCATTGCCCTGCTATTAATAGCCCACCCAGCCTCTAGAGGAACCCCACTAGGGAACACGGAGAGAGATAGAAATAAAGAGAGAGAAACATGGAAAAAGGAGGAAAGATTTTGATGGAAAAACAGAAAGCAAGATGTTCAACAGTGTTGAGCAAGATTCTACCCCCTTTAGACCCCACATGGTAGCCACCTCTGATGCTTGATTTAAAAAAAAAAGTTCCAATATCTTGTACTAGCATTGTACTTTTGATTCAATCACTATGTTTCATGAAGCTATTAGTATGAAATATTAATAAACATCTCTATATATCTGTATTTGATAAAGAAAAAACAATAAAAATAGTAATATTGTAAAACATCATTACAATTTAAAACTGTTTTCTATTTTAATGTATTATAGAATGTAATTTATTCCTGTGATGGAAAAACCTTTCTTCAGTGTCACATGATATTTCGGAAATCAATATGCTAATTTGGTGCTCAAAAAACATTTCTTATTAACATCAATGTTGAAAACAGTTGTGCTACTTAATATCTCATACACACATAAATAAAGTAGTAACTTATTAGGTTAGCAGGCTACTGTAACTGGTTACCAGTATACAGAGTGAGAAGCAATGTGTTGGTTTGTAACTGGCTTGCTAGTAGGCCATCTGGGTGTCCGTCATTTAATTTGATGTGTGATCTAATTTAAAACATTAATTTGCATATTTACATAGTTAAGACAACATACCAATTGTAGGATTTCTATCAGGCACCAATTAGAGTACCCAGTAAGTTCTTTTAGCCAACAGAATCACTTTTCAGTTCAGTGGTAAAAGGAATGTGCAGGATTTGCTTCTACCTCGTCCCATTCGCTCTCCTTTGAGGAACCCAGCAGGACCAGCTCAGATCCTGCCGGAGTCCAAGGTCATCTTCTCTTATTATCCAGCACAACCATTTACCTTTTTACCTCCCAGCAACCCCTAGAAGAATAGCATTGATAAAGTCGCTGAGCATCCCTGAGACAGAAACATTATCATAGCGCAGCAATCCGCCACCAGATTTATTTTAACATTTTATTACAACACATTTAATAATTGAGGGCCACATGGCTGATTTTCATTCACATAATGCTCAATGGATCGAGGTTCCTTGAGCAACGTGCCTTTAATGTGATCATTTCCCCCCTGCGATGCTAAATAATGTAGCTGTCGCAGTGTTATCTACTGCCATAAACTTAGCACTTCAGAACAGCATCACGCAGTCATATTTTCCGCTCCCTCTCTGTCGGGAACTGCTGTAGTGGAATAATTACTACCCTTCTTCTAGTGCACACTACAAACAGGACATCAGAAAAATGCCACGCTCATATTGCTAAAACACGTGGCCGCAGCATCAAAGACTAATTTTGCATTAATTGAAAATAGCCCGTTGTTTGACAAGCTGTAATGCAGGCCCAAATTAATCCTCAGAGGAGATCAAAACTAGCTTCCAATTAATTTGCTGATAATGTCACCTGCACTGTGAGCAGTGTGGGGTAAGACACAGGCTTAACTGCTAAGGCTGCGCAACCTGACCTCTGCAGCCGCCCCTCCATCAGCCGGGGCGTGTTCTCGCTGTGCTTTAATTAAAGCGAGACCGCTCCGTTCTGCAGTAATTATCTGATTTCACACGCAGATACGTCTACCTTATTACAGAAGCGAGCGGCTTGTTGAAAGTACATTTGTGCACACTGAGTTTGGAAATTGATTTAATAGTCTTTGATCGTATTTAATAGTTAATTTAATAGTGAATTAGTGTTGGAGCACCTCAGAGGAACTGTATCCTATTTTATGGCCTGAGCTTTTAGAGGAAATTGTGAAACGAAGTCATACGTTCAATTTAATTTTTGTAGTTGGACAAAGATGCATCTTGTAGGGTCAATGGGAAGTCAGTTCGAAAGTGTTTTAAGAAGAAATTTGTCTACAATAAGAACAACTGCAATACTTGTTTTTCCTTATTGTACTGTAAGCTGTTCAAAAGGTAACACATCGAAAATGTATTGCCATCTTACAAACCTCTAATGTATTTCTGACATGGTCTCTGTAAAAAATGTGCTTTGGAGTCCAGTCCAACATTGACAAAATATCAAGAAAGAGATGTATTTTTCCCCAGACTCCATGGCTGTTTCATTTCAAGACTTTAAAAACAAACCTGAGATCTGAAATACAAGATCATCCGTCTTCCAATAGCTCCTCTCACCATCACACCTGCTGAGCAACAGCTATGTGAGTTCCCTCTCAATTAACACTGTGTTTGCTGCTCACACTGCACGGCCTCCAGGGAGAGGACCACCGCTCCATAAAACCATAGTAGCCGGTGCAGCCTCCGCTCCCAGAGCTTCCCACTAGGCCTGTTAAACCACAACAACACAATTTTCTGCCATACCACCAGGCCCTGAGAGAGCTAGCTGTGAATCCGTGATCCTGTGACAGGTGCAATGCTGAATGAAACCGCTACGGTGTACTGTCAGCAATCGGCCCTCTATTGCAGGGTTGTGTCCTGCAATGAATATAAAATGGAGTAAAATTAAAATAAAATGAAACTGAAAATTCATATAGCTTTGATTGACTTGACAAAGCCTTGTTTGAAGGTTTTGGGGGGAAAAGTTTAAAAGGCTTGAAAAAAGACAGACAGACAAATAGACAGTTTAAAGTTTAAAAAAAGCCTTGGAAGACAGACAGACAGAAGCATATGATAGACAGACAGACAGACAGATACATATAATAGATGGACAGACAGACAGGCAGACGAATATGATAGACAGACAGACAGACAGACAGACACATATGATAGACAGACAGACAGACAGACAGACGCATATAATAGACGGACAGGCAGACAGACAGATGCATATGATAGACAGACAGACAGACAGACAGACACACACATATAATAGACAGACAGACAGACAGACGCATATAATAGACGGACAGGCAGACAGACAGATGCATATGATAGACAGACAGACAGACAGACAGATGCATCTAATAGATGGACTGACAGACAGAGAGCTGCATCTAATAGACGGACGGAC
>NW_015633949.1:952372-987363 GCF_001515625.1 Sinocyclocheilus rhinocerous
TGATAGACAGACAGACAGACAGACAGACAGACAGATGCATCTAACAGATGGACTGACAGACAGAGAGACACATCTAATAGACGGACAGACAGACAGATGCATCTAATAGACAGACACACACACACACACACACACACACACATACAAACACACACACACACACATATATAATAGACAGACAGACAGACAGATGCATCTAATAGATGGACTGACAGACAGAGAGACGCATCAAATAGACGGACAGACAGACAGATGCATCTAATAGATGGACTGACAGACAGAGAGACGCATCAAATAGACGGACAGACAGACAGATGCATCTAATAGATGGACTGACAGACAGAGAGACGCATCAAATAGACGGACAGACAGACAGATGCATCTAATAGATGGACTGACAGACAGAGAGACGCATCAAATAGACGGACAGACAGACAGATGCATCTAATAGATGGACTGACAGACAGAGAGACGCATCAAATAGACGGACAGACAGACAGATGCATCTAATAGATGGACTGACAGACAGAGAGACGCATCAAATAGACGGACAGACAGACAGATGCATCTAATAGATGGACTGACAGACAGAGAGACGCATCAAATAGACGGACAGACAGACAGATGCATCTAATAGATGGACTGACAGACAGAGAGACGCATCAAATAGACGGACAGACAGACAGATGCATCTAATAGATGGACTGACAGACAGAGAGACGCATCAAATAGACGGACAGACAGACAGACAGACAGACAGACAGACAGACAGACGCATATAATAGATGGACAGACAGACAGACGCATATAATAGACGGACAGACACGTCCCTGTTGGAAAATCCATCTTAAGCTTTTAGCAGTGTTTTGGAACATGGTCGCTAGTTTCTAGCAGGTCAACGCTGTTCATTTGCTGGTCTAAGCTGGTCATTAGCTGGTCGACCGTCTCCAAAAACCAGCCTGACCACCGTGAATGACCAGATGCTAGCCCGTTTGTTGCTGGTCCAAGCTACCATGTTCCAAAATACATCTGCCAGTGTAAGCTGTATTGTCCATCTACAGCTGTTTTGTATCCAGCACCTGATTTACCTGGACATCTCTTTCAACTCATTGGTCTGGGAATGGGGGCTGAAATGGCTGAAAAGCAATATGATTATTAATGCTAGCTAGCTCTCTTCTGCTATGAAGCCTCTTGGTTTTAATTGTCTTCCTGTTGGATCTGCATTATGAACCCTGCACTGGAACACCAGGATGTTTCAAATGCAGAGAGTAGCACTATTCTGTAGGTTGCAGAATAAATTATTTAAGCACCAGGTACGAGCTAGAGAACAAGCAAGAAGTCGAAGAAGCCATTTTAGAAGCAAGAACCCATTATGGTGTGTTATACACTTCCTCCTTGTCATCCGTTCAACCAGTATGGCCATTAAATGACCCTGAGAAGCCCAAGGCATTCCCCTTTGGTTCTTATCTAAGTATTGTGTTGCAGCACAACTTTGTGCAGGGTTTCATTTGCAGAGCTTATTAAGAGACAAAACGAACATGACCACTGCTACTGTGTCTCTCATCACAGCGTCTGTAATCACCAGATCCTCATTGAAGCATGGTGAGCATGACAGGGACTTTAATGACTGCCTTTTCAGAGTGACAAAAAGCAGACAGATTGGCGAATTAAACTTGATGGACTCGAATACATCCCACTGTCCTTTTTGACGACTTGAGAACCTGTAGAGATGAGTGAGTGAGTGAAGTTACATGTGGCCAAGTATGGTGACCCATATGATAGACCCAGAATTTGTACTCTGTCCAAGTGCACACACACAGTAGTGAACACACACACAGAGCAGTGGGCAGCCATATTGCGTGCCATCGAGGGTCTCACCTCAGTCATGGTATTGAGGGTGGAAGAAAGTGCTGGTTATTCACTACCCCCACCGACAATTCCTGCCGGACCTGAGACTCAAACCCACAACCTTTGCGTTATAAGTCTCTACTCAACTCTCTAACCATTAGGCCACGACTGGCCTAATGATGAGAACAGAGGGATGAGAACAGAGGAATGAGAACAGAGGTGAGAACAGAGAAACTGTTAGCTTGTATCTGGTAGTTATAGTATTGTTGAAGCTGATTTTGTCACATGATATTCCTTTTTCCAATATGTGAGATAAATAAAGGGAGCAAGAGAGAAATGGAGGAACTGATACTAGCATATTGACCAGCACTACTGCAAAAGGAGACTTAAACACTCTCCAATAAGCGAAGGCTCTGCCTGTGTAATGCGTCAAGTCTGCCTCTCCTTAAAGTAACTCGGTAATGAGAATCCGCATCCCGAGCAGGCCAATTGTACTATGCCAGCCCAGAATGCTGTATGGCCCAGCAGTTTGTTGGGCAAGTGGATGAGAGGCTTAAATCTGATTCCATCTATTGCTCTCCATTGCACCATTCTGACTGGCGCCGCTTGTGAATTCAAATGTCTGGCCCAGCATTAGTGCAGCACAGCATGCCAAAACCGGCTTTTTCTCCCCATTAAGATTTGGCCCCCGAGAGAGATCATGCAGGAGAGAAAGTGACAAAGCACACACAACCGGCGACACTCAAGGCACAATTTTAGGTGAAGAACAGGCCTATTCTAATTTCTTCGTCCTCTGTTTATGTGCTGAGAAGTGGGCATGAATCCAAAGTGGCAAGGGTGAATGTGCTAATTGTGGCTAATACAACATGAGAATGGTGTTTGTGTGTTACCTACTAAGATAACCAAGAGAGTGGGCTGTTTTTTCAAAGCCTGGATAACTGTTTGTTTTTTTTTTGGAGGAAAACATTGCATTTTTAAAGAAGAAGTTGACCCAGAGAAATTAAAATGACAAACATTTATGACTTCTGTGGAAAACAAAAGATTTTGGACGCCATTGACTGCCATTATGGACAAAAAACAACAATCCTCAAAATATATTATTTTGTATACTACAGAAGAAAAAGTCATAAATGACAGAAGGGTGAATAATAGCAGAATTTTCATTTTTGAGTGAACTATTGCTTTAAGATAGCAAGATAAAATTAGTTCAACCTTGTTCTTGCACTCAGTGCTAATCTTTTTTTATTTTATCGACAGCAGACATTTTAACATACTGTTAAAAAACACAGCAGAATATTAATACACTCACCATGTGTTTGAAGACAAAAAAAAGTATCTAAAATGTTACAACATTGGATTTAATTTAGTACTTTTTGTCAACTAAAATGTAATTTTCGCCTACAAAAAAATCAGATGGCATTCACAGTAAAATTGGCTAAAAATTAAATTAATAAGACCTGACAAAAAATGTACTACAATTAAAGCATATTTGTGTTAAAAGACAAAAACTATGAATACAATTTTTTTTATATATATATAAATAAACTATTCATCTAGCTGATTTCGAATGTGTCTTGGGTAACCACCTCCTAAGCAATGCGTCCAATTAGGGTCAAGGGAATGGAAAATAAAGATTTGAAAATAATTATGTCCTTTTGTACATCCTACACCTGGCCAAAGTGAGTGCAGACAGACCCTTATGCAAAAATCCTCGATAAAGAGCACAAAGAACTGCAGCCAACACATGTCAATGTTGGGATATGTGCAAAGAGAAAGAGAGAGCGCTTGAGAGATCTCTTTCATCTCCTCCTGACATCTTCAAAGACAATGAGAATCACTTTACTTTGGAGTGAATTAACATGCAACACACACACACAAACCTTGTTCCAACACGAACGCCAAGGCAACTGACACCAGCTCGTCTCTACATCCACTCCATCAGCAGTCTATTCTCCACGTGCCCTTTGTTTGGCTGAATGTCAGCTTGGAGACTATTAATAACAGTGGCAGTGCCGGGATGGTTTGAACTGATCTCCTCTCCATCAACACTCTGACTGCTCTGCACACACATTAAAGGGGTGACAGGGTTGTCGTGCTCATGAAAGCGGGTGGAGGATTTGTTGATTTTAAGCTGGCAGGCAGAACAAATTCGTCTAATAGTCTTTTTTACCTTTATTGTGGGTTTAGCTTCTGTTGGAAAACAAAAGCCACATCGAGCATTTGGCCCTTGTGTTGACATTAAAATCTTAGCCTTGTGTGTCTCATCCAGTGTGAGGGAAGCTAGTTGCAAAGTCGCTTACCCCTTAAAGGGATAGTTCACCCAAAAATGAACATTCTGTCATTGTGTTGTGATTGCATTGCATGATTTTCTTATTTCTTTCAAACACACTGATTCTGTCCATATAATGAAGGTCAAAACAAACTGGACCTCACTGAAAATCATTGTGTGGACAGAAAAAAAAAAAAAACACTGAGACATTTTTGAAATATCTTTTGTTCCACAGAAAATGTCTAATGTGTGTGTGTAAATGACAGAATTTTTAAGTAGCTTCAATGTAGCTCCAAAACACGGTTGTTGTTAGTAGCTAAAACTTAATTTTGTTAATTAAAATAAACCTGAAATAAAAAAATATATTAAATATTTAATAACAAATTAGAAATGTTACCAAGTAACAGAAATAAGTTTAATTTGAAAAACTAAAATTACTAACTAAAAATAAATACAAAAATAAAATAAAATTTAACTAAAGTTAAAAAATATAATTATAATGAAAACTGAACAAAGTAATAAAAATAAAAGATAATTAAAACTTTTAATAAAAAACAGTACTAAAATGACACTGACTCTAAGCTACAAGCATTTTTGTATGTAAAATATAGTCAAGGTACTCTTTTGAAAAGTTACAGTAACTACTTTTGTGAATACTTTGTAGTGTAGATCTTTTGAATAAGTAATTATCTATTTTTTGTTTGTAGCTTACCTTAGCACCAAAACAAATGAATAAATTTCAATTACATAAAAAAAAAATACACTAAATACAACTAAAAAATTAAAATTTGATCATTGCCTCAGTTTTGTCATATAATACAATGTGACAGAAATTTAACACACTAAACTGTTGGGAAAACGTAGCTTTTTACTGGAAAAGCTACAGCATTCTGACCTACTGAATGCAATTGAAAAATACAGTCAAGTTAGTAGCATCGCCTTGGGAGTTAGATCACGTCTGCCTTGGGAATTACCGGATGCTGGGTCCATAATGGTTATAACGTGAACTAGAAAGTCCAGTTTGACTATGGACTTCTAAGAGAGCCTATTGCCTAAGGCCCCAATCAGACAGAATACGTTTTTTCAGGTTTTAAAACGCGAGGCGCACCGCACTGCCTCTTTTTGGTTTACTTTTTTTAATTTAGAAAAGAGCAGTGCACTGCAGGTTTTTTTTGTGTGGTTGCTAGGTAACCACCGAATCAGCTGTCCTGTCAGTCTAATCAAGGATTATACCACGAGCGCTCTAAAATCTTTGGATTGCTGTTGAGTAAACTGTCATATTAGCAGAAATTTAAAAAATAGAGCTAGGGGTAGCCCGCGACAGCCACCACAAGTTTTTCCTCCATCATTGCAGTCTCTGGACGTTCCAAGCAACAACGGACTTCCGTCACCACAACGGAAGGCCGCCTCCCCATTCATTCAATTGGACAATGAAAAAAACAAAAACAAAACGCAAATGACGTTGGGCACTTTTCTGCTCAGAGTTGATTTTTTTTTTCAACTTCAGGCGCTCAAGAGCCCTCCTACAAAAATGCGAGGTGCAGCAGGCGGCTAAAACGCGGGGCGCATAAACAGCGTGCACTGCAAAATGCTCACTGCCAATAGAAAACAATTTTAAAAAAGGTGCCTCTCACTGCAAAAAACACGTTGTGTCTGATCGGGGCCTAATAGGTTCGACACACACACTGAGATCAAAGTTAGAGTACTCTGCAGGACTGTCTATTCGGTCCTGCATGGTTTCACTTTTTTTTTTTCTATTCCATCGAAGTCAAGTTATTTATATGTCATTGTTTCAGTTTCAGAGAGAGGTTTACAATTGTGTGGCATTAGCTGCAGCTCAAGGGCCTGTACACTTGGCAGCTAAGTGTGCTCATCTGAAAACTTGTTTTTCTTTTAGCGCTGTTTCAGTGTATGCTGCTGTGATAGACGGTAAATGCTGTCAGGCAGACTGTGGGTGTGTGTGGGAGGGTTGATTTCAGTGAGTGTGTTTATCACACACAATTTGAAATGCATCAAGTCAACACAACAGCGCAGTAAAATGAGCCCTCTGTCGTTTCTTACTCTAGCGAAATTATTATATGAACTATGCAATTACGATGCATTCAAAAAATGAATTTTGTGAGATTTCGGTTTTGGAATATGATTATTGACATCACTTTTAGAAATGAAAGAGCTCCACTTTAAAATAGTGCCTTGCCCCTTGCGTGTAAAAGTGTGTGTGTATTCATATGAGAGTGTGGTCTACGTAATTACTGAGTAATCATCTGTAGCCATTATCTAATAAAGCGAAGAGGCTGTTTTGACTGTATCTCTCTAAATTGAGCTTTCTGAGTGGTGCCCTACACTTGTATTTGAAGGAATATGCCGGGTTCAGTACGAGTTGAGTGAGTCACTTAGAATGAAAGTGAATGGGGCCAATTTTTGAAGGATTTAAAAGCACAAATATGAACCTTGGAATTTGATAAAAGCACTTACATTAATAGTTCTGTTAAAATGTGTATTATTTGAACTGTAAAACTGCATAAATCATCCTTTTTACAGTTGTTTCAGAGTTTTAGCATATATGGTGTTACATTGTGTCCTTTAAAGGGACAGTTGACCCAGAAAATTATGTCATTTACTCACCCTCTTGTCTTTCCAAACTCATATAGCTTTCTTTTTTTCTGCAAAGCAGAAAAGAAAATATTATAAAGATTGTCAGCTATTTTTGTTCATATTAAGTCAATGAGACCCAAAACTTTCAAGCTTCAAAAAGGAAATAAGTAGCATGAAATTAATCAATACAACTCTAAAGCTAATATTGGATAGTGTACATTTTCTGAAGCAACATATTCACTTTGAAATTAAAACCTTCACTCTAAAATCAAAATAAAACACTGATCGACACAACATGCATACACAGACTACATCAAATATGGCAACACAAATGTCAACTAATGTCAAACCTTATTAGTTCTTGGATGTTGCACGACCAAATATCATGTCATATTTGAGGTTGTCTATGAATGCTAACATTGATCAATGTTTGGTGCAAACGTTCATTTCTGGGTGAACTATGTTTATTTTTGTCTTACAGCCTAAATGGAACAGATACAAAGTACACAGATACAGTTTCAGATAGCCAATATCTCAGAGCGTCTAAAAGCTCTATTTTGCCCTTGGGATTGGCACAGAGTGTATTTTTCCATGCAGAAAGGTCTCTGAGATATATTTCAGGGATGTGTATTTGTTATGGATGGGTGTGTAGCGGTTTGTCATGCTGGCTAAGGTGGCATCAGTGTTATCTCTGCCTTTCAAAACCGTGTGTGTGCCTGAACCATGGGCACTGGGGCACACACAGGCCATCTGTGCCTGGGGTTACAGCAGCAAGGTTATTTCAAAACACACACATGGTGTTGTGTGCACATAAACACATGTGCTAATTCACTTAACAGCAACTTTTGTAGCATTTTATTCACAAACTTCCAAATTAGATACTTATTTACATGATTTCTTCTGCTGAAACACCTATTTAAAGCTACCAACAATAGAGGCCATCAGACTACATTGGTTGCGCTTATGGTCACAATTCACTAAAACAACTGACTCGTTCAAGAGATTGTTGGACTACACTCATTGTGCTTATGGTCTTGATTCACTAAAAAGAAGCAATGATACGAATCATTTGTTCAGTAATCAGACTACACTTGCTGTGCTGTAAGTTTGTCATTTACTAAAAAAGAACTGGTTCATGAGGCTTATTCATTCAGATACTGGTCGTTCTACACTCATCACGCTTATGGTCTTGATCGAAGAATAATCAAAGAGTCATTCATTCTGGGAATCGGACTATAGATCCACTTCATACCAGCAGCAAGGTTATTTCAAAACACACACACGTTTTTTGTGCACACAAACACATATGCTAATTCACTAAACAGCAACTTTTGCAGTGTTTTATTCAAAAACCTCCAAAAAGATACTTATTTACATGATTTCTTATGCTAAAACACCTGACACTATACAGGCAGACATCAGAGGGCATTATTCATTTAGTGAATTCCCCCCGCACAGTGTATCTAACCTTTAAGTAGACCTTTCTGTCCTTAGGACTCCATCATGTCCCTCCACCAGTCTCAGCAAGATTGTAGTCCACAGTAACTGTTAGTGTAGGTTGAACTGAAGCCCCTAAACACAATAGAGAGCCTCTGGGGTCCGATAGTCATCGTAAGCGTGTGGTCTCTCTCTCTCTATCCCTCTCTGGTGGTGAAGTTGATCAGAGAGCCAACCACTCTCAGTGTGATCAGCCTGAAGGCTTTGTCTGACCTTTAGCAGATTAACAGTGCTAGCAGTGTGGACTGGCTGCTGTTGATATTCCACCATTGGCTCTGATCTCCTATCATCTCCATTTATTGTGAAGATAAGCCCGGGTAGACACAGGTGACTGTCTGTCGGCACAACTGCGGAGATGGAACTGAGAGCTGCCAATTGGTAGCCAGTAATTTTACCCCACAACCCTTTCACAGGATCTCTGCTATTGTCTTCCAGTTGGAGCCAGAAAAAAATGCTATATTATAATGTGAATCTGTCCTTGCCTGAAAATGTGGCTATTAAGCCATAAAAGTGTCTCTTCTAAAAGTGTAATTTTAAAGGGGTGGTTGACTGGTTTTGTTCTAGGCTTGATTGTGTTTATGGGGTGCAGTCTATCATGTGTTCATGCTTCGTTTAAAAAAAAAACAAACATTATTTTTCATATAATTTACCTTTATTCTTCACCGCTCTGTCTCTGATAAACACGCTGATCATTTCCTGCTTTTATGAAGCCCCTCCCTCAGAAATAGGCGATGGGCTCTGATTGGTTAGCTAGTCCAGTGTGTTGTGATTGACTAAACCGCCTCTAGTGCGCGTCTAAAAGTCCCACCCCTCACCTCAAAGCAGCGCAGCATGGCCTCGCCCCCTTCGTTGCGTGTTCCTGGGGGCGGGGGTTTATCAGGGTTTGTGACGTCACGAACCCGGGAAGTAACTCGTTGCAGTCCCTACCAGCCGTAACTGGCTAATAAGAGTCATAGGCAATCAGACTAGTGCACTGTATGTTTGTGATTCACTAAAAAATACTGGTTCAAAAGAATCATTTATTCAGAGCTTGGTTGGATTAAACTGGTCACACTTATGATCTTGATTCACTAAAAAGATCTGAGTTTGTTTGGTTTTGTTCGGAGTTTGGTTGGCCTACACTGGTTGCACTTATGGTCTTGACTCAAACAAACAAACAAACAAAAAAGACAAAGTAATTTAGACTTAAAGAAAGTAATTTCTTCGGCAGTCGGACTACACTAGCTGCATATGGTTGTGATTCACTTAAAATAATTGGTTCAGAAGAGGCATTAGTTTGGCCACCAAACTACACTGGTTGCGCATATGGCCTTGATTAATTAAAGATGGCTCAGTACACAGTTTATTTGGACCAGCTGGCTTCACTGAATCACAACCTGTAAGTATGATAAATAGTAGATGTTTATATTATTTATCAAGTGTTTGAAATACGGAACTATGGCAATGGGTGTATCGTTTCCAACACGCACTGTACACGGTAGACCAATCACAACAGACTGGGCCATCTGACCAATCAGAGCAGAGTAGGCTCATGGAAAGGAGGGGCTTAGAGAGACTGAATCTTAGAACTGCTTTGAACGAATCGTTTGAGAATCGTTGGAAAATTATGTAAGGGAAACAGGTCAATTTAGCTCAAAGTTAATCATTTAAGATTTTAAAGGGAATTTGGACAGAATCACTGTTTTACGGCTGATCAATGAGACGGCCAGCGATTCATTGAACGAGCCGTATGACATCAATTCTGCAATGGATATTAATATCCAAAGTATAGTGAAAAGAAAATGTGAAATCCCAAGTTTACAGCAATATGTGCAATAGACCTAAACAACCATCAATCACTTAATTAACCCTCGCATTGAGTTCCTCAATGAGGTTAAAATTTATATTAAATGCACCAGTTCAGCTAGGATCTGGAGGTACTTGCTTGCCTGTGTCCGGGGTTCCCTTTGTTGTCGTCCTTGCAGAACAGGGGGTTTCCCGCGGTCGCTGATTGGCTGGAAGTTCAGTCTTGGGAAGCCAGTGATTGGGCGTTGGCTGGCGACGCGGAGCTGTGGTCTGCAGTTGAAGTTTAGACGGCACTCTTTCGGAGATGCGGCGTTAGGCAAACTTAACTCGAAACACGAGTTAGGCAAAACTTAACTCAGAACACGAAACTCTCAATGGAAAAAAAAAGAAATTAAAGTAGAGGAATAGAAGTAAAGTTTGACGAGACTAGGTGGCATTTCTCCTCATGGTTTTGGAGGAGCTGGCGTGTAAGCCAGAGCACATAGAGCTAAAAAAAACATGAATAAAAAGCATAGCTCAAAGCTATGACTCAAAAGAGAGAAGTGAAAAAAAAAGTGTTATTTGATGGTGTCCTGAGTATTTAAACTGGGCTTTTGGCCAGATCCCAAATGGTGTTTTGACCAATTAGACACTGTCTTTGCTGGGGGTGTTGTATATTTCTCCTCCCAATTCATGAATCAAAATGTTATCTCATCAGTCACATGGTCCGAGTTTTCCCGCTCTTGCAGAGTATACTTTTGGACATGATTTCTATAACAAGAATATGATACATTTGACAAAGAATTGATTGGAAGAAACGTTTCAAGCAAGAAGATTCAAACACACACATACTAAACATGAATATGAACCCTTAAGCTATTCAATAGTTATTCAAAATACACACACAATAAGTGATTAGAACCTGATAGTCACACATGTGGGTTACATACATAATATGGAGTTATGCATAGAAATTATTAATTGTTCACAAGTCCTTTTAGTGTCATTTAGGTGCATGGAAAGGCAGTTTCTGTGCCATTCTCTGAACGTAAGGACATGTTCTGTGAAGACCAGAGGTTAAGAGGTCTGTAAGGAATCTCAGTCTGTTCTTTGTCTCCTAGGTGGGGGAAAAGTCAATCCGAAGAGCTCGTGATCACTGGTTTACATGTGATGGTCATGCTGTGCATCTCTGACCATTTAATCTTGATTACTTGCCCCCAAAATTGACAATCTCCTTGGAATTGTCAATAAGTGTTCTTTTGTTTAAATGCTGTGAGCTACTCAAAGCTGTTAGTTGGTGGGCTTGTTTCAGGCTTGTGGTGCCAGGATCTGATTTACGAACATCCTGTGTCTTGGGCCTCTGTGGAATTCAGCTCCTCGTGTTTCAACTATGTTCTTGATCAAATCTTAAATTGTCTGATTCGGTCTGATACCCTACACATAGGTTACATTAAATGCATATTTTGAGAAAATGAAAGCGTCTTTTGATCTTGCATACATGTAAACCTACTGTAGGAGACTTCCAAAACAATATTAGGGCCCTTAAAAATGGCATAGTAGGGGCACTTTAAAATAACGTCATTCATTTCAGAGTTTGGTTGGACTACTTTTGTTGTGCTTATGGTCTTGATTCACTAGTCATTAGTTCACCAAATCAACTACACTGACTGTGCTGTATGTTAATGATTCAGTAAAAAGAGCTGGTTCTTGAGTCATTTGTTCAGAGATTTTTGGACTACACTCGATGCTCTTATAGTCATGATTAACTAATTATAATCGACTATCGCAGAATAATCAAAGTCATTCATTCTGGGAATCGGACTACATACCCACTTTATGATTCTCCCTGTAGATTGAGTAACAGTGTTGCGGTGCCACTGAATTACAGGTTAGGAAACACTGACACTTATGTATTAGTAAGGTGTTCTCATCCACATCTGTGGACAATGCATGTGCAAGGACCTATTATGTTAGTAATGAATCATCCACCTCTAAAACCCCAAAACTTATAACCCCCACCCTGCACGCAGGTTTATATGCTAATTGTTGTATTGATGCTGTCACCCATCCATGTAACATCACCAAAGTAAATAATTTTTAATTGTTTTGAGAGTTACAGCTACATAAAACATCCACATTCTTGAAATCACTTATGGTAATTGATCTGAGATGTGGGGCTCGGCAGGTTAGGGATGTACTGACATTATATGACTAATTAGATGTGAAACAAGCACAAAAACAAGAACAGTTAGCAAGATGCAGTGTTACAGGCCCGGGAATCAGTGTTATCTACATTCACAGACAGAATAGACAAATCTTCCTACACACACAGGCATGTATGATGCAACAAGTCCAGGGCTTAGTCAATTTGTTTTGCAGCCTAAGCACTTTGGCCATGCCAAACAGGAAGCATTTCAAAAAGGAGAGAAAAAAATCTTGCATGCAGTTTTTCGCTAGTACTTTGAAGCCCACTACAGAACCTTTGCTTGTCACTCCGGTGCGTACAAGGGGAGCTGGGAGGATGTGATTGGATGGTGGCACAATCTGCTCACCGAGGGAATAAAACAAGGCAAACAGAGCTAAGAACCAGAACATCACTGTTTTTAAGGACACTGCCGTTAACCAACATCCATATCACAGGTGCACAGCAGGCCCCACTTAAGTGCAGAGCGTACGTACTGGCAAATCCAAACTGATTACGGTCTCCCGACTGCAGCAGAGTGATTCAGTGCATGTGAGTTTATGTGCAGAGCGTGTAAGTGTGACACAGATTTTCTATTACCACTTAGACAACAGTAATTACTCTCCTCACGTTCAGAGGGCCAGGCACAGGGGGTCAGCAAAGCCGACTCGAGCGATTTAAGGTGCAAGGGGTGAATGCATTTAAACAGTGTCGGTCAATGTGCTGTGACAGTGTTGGCGCGACTTACAGCAGCCCACTTCTCTCTCTCTTTCCTGCCTCTTTGTATAATGCTGCCAATTGCAACTCTGCTCCGATATCTCAGACAGCCACCAATGTAAAATATTCATCACAGGGAGAGATTATCAGTGCCAGCCAAGATGGCGGGGGGCGGGTGGCACTGGCGTAATGACCACAAAATGACCAATCAGTGTGCAGTGGCAACAGATGCGAGATCTTCAGTCCACACGGCTTCCTCCATCTCATTAAAACAACCCTGCACCTGTGCCCCTGCTGCAGTCCACATCTGCCAAGTTTAACCCTTCCGTGTTTTCACAAGACACATAGAACGTAAGGCCTATATATAAAATGACATTTGTAGTACTTTAAAAAATGTAGTAGTTTGCATTAAAATAATTTTATAAATATATACAGTGGGTATAGAAAAGAATCACCCCCCTTTAAAATAATCACATTTTATTGCTTTGCAGCCTGAAATGATTTATCCAGCTGTATTTACTTAGTGCAACTTATAACATTCAAGTGAAAGATATAACACCAACATGTCAGGAAAAAAAGTACAAAAAAAACAACAAAAAAAACTGAATCGCAACAGGATCACCCCCTCCTTGTAAACTCAATCAGGTGTAGCTAATCACCTTCTCAATGGCACACAAAGCCATTTGACTTTCAACTGTGATCAGCAGTGGTCATTCTGATTAGCTCAGCATGAAAATAGTTTCCCGGAGCATTTCAGCCCTTGGTAGTGCAACTGAAGCAAACAATCAACTATGGCTGGCAAGGCACTGTCAAAAGATCACCGGGATAAAGTTGTGGACAGGCACAATTTTGGAGATGGATACAAAAACATTTCAAAGGCTTTATCAATGCCTAGAAGCACACCACATATTATCACGTTCCCATTATGTCGTGGCCACGACAAAACTAAGTGAACCGAACATGTCACCTTACGGGCACCGTAAATAACAAACAGAAACAACTAAAAAGTCTTTATTCACACATAATAACCAAAAAACTTTAAAAATTAATTCTTATTTCACAGTGCGTGCTAGGAAGAGAGTAAATGGGACTGAAATGTTACAGTGTATTTTATATTAGAAAAGTTGCATGAAGATACATTACTTCCTGAAAGTTGTCATAAAATTGGAATAGTAAGTAAACTTAAAAAAAACTACAATAATCAAATAAAAGTGGTTATTTTTCAGCATTATTTACTTGATCATAAATCATTTTATAACATATAAAATGTGTCTCTCTTTTGATGATGGAATCAGCTTTAGGAATCTTTACTCTGAGATCCCCGTCTGAAGAGCTCTATCATTATTCCTCATACATCTCTGGAGTAATGAAGGCTCTGACCCACGTGAAAAAGGCTATATAGGCTTTATTAAGTGCATGTCCAGCCTGTTATGAAAGCAAGATGCATGGCTCAGCAGCATGAGAAAGAGAGGGATAGAAAGAGTGAGAGAGAAGCGGAGTAAACATGAGGTGAGAACGTTTCCGATTAACCTTTGCTTTCCTGGCATCAAAGAGAGTGCTGTCCACAGCAATCATGTCCGGGCTGGAATGTACTGTATTTTCAGTCTCTCTCCTTCTTTTTTGCCCATAAAGTGGTAGCCTTGTTGTGTGATCTTGCAGTAAGTCCAACAGCTGTAAGACCAGCTGCTTTAACCAAAGCCATTCACATAGAAGGTCAACACATACATATGGAAGCCTGTTTCAGAGTATACTGTAAATAAAAAGATAATTGTGAAATGAATTTGAAAATAAGAAATAGTCACATTGTTGGATGTAAAGTCACATTGTGGGATATAAAGTTTAAGTTGCAAGATATAAAGTCATATTGTGAGATATAAACCCACAATTATGAGAAATAAAATTGCAAAAGTGGAAAATACAGTCACATTGTGATTAAGGCCCAATCCCAATTCTATTTTATACCCCTTCCCCTTCCCCTACCCCTTCCCCTTGTCCCTTGAAACAGAGTGTCAAGGGGTAGGGGTGAAAATATTCCCGTAAGAATTGGGAAACCACTACTATGCCGTCACACGTCATCATACGTCGTCTAGCTCCTACAATACACACACTGTACTGGTGTGCTGGTGTGTGCATTAGAGCCTTTAATTACCATTCTATATTAATGTGCTGCTTACTGACACACACACACACACATATATATATATATATATATAACGGAGGGGTAGGGGAAAGGGGAAGGGCTAAGGGTAGAATTGGGATTGGGCCTAAATGTCATATTGTACGATTTGAAGTCACATTGAATGACATAAAGCCAAAATTATTAGAAATAAAGTTGCAACAAATCAAAGTGAGAAATAGTCACTTTGTGAGATATAAACCCACAATTATGAGAAATAAAGTTGCAAAAGTGAGAAATATAGTCACATTGTGAGATATGTTATATTGTACGAATTAAAGTCAAATTGCATGATATAAAGCCACAATTATGAGAAATAATATAAAGCAAGGGTGAGAAAAAAGTAAGAAAGTGAGAAAGTCACAAGACATTGCAAGAAAGTCACATGGTAAGACACAAAACAATTATAAGAAATAAATTCACAATTAATTTTTACTACTTTTTTTTTTACTCAGAAACAGGTTTACATAAATGAAAATGGCAGACTAATTTCTTTTTCTTTCTTTTTTTTTGGAATCAGTATTATCTATATAAATTTACTTGAGAAGCAAAAAATTTACATCTTAATGAATACATCTTGAATTAACTTTCTTACCTCATTTTCTAAAGCATTTTTACCCAATTTTAGTCAGTTTTATGTTTAAAACATACAAAGATAAGAAATAAATTCACAATTAATTTTTACTACTTTTTTTTACTCAGAAACAGGTTTACATAAATGAAAACGGCAGACTAATTTATTTTTCTTTCTTTTTTTTTGGAATCAGTATTATCTATATAAATTTACTTGAGAAGCAGAAAATGTACATCTTAATGAATACATCTTGAATTAACTTTCTTACCTCATTTTCTAAAGCATTTTTACCCAATTTTAGTCAGTTTTATGTTTAAAACATACAAAAAAAAACAATTTGTCCTCGTAGTATCTTCTATGAATTGGCACGTCTTTGCTTTCTGTGTTTTTGTGGTTGACTTTCTTTGTGCTTGTGTATGTTGGTAAGATAAATATATATCAGCTTTGTGGTGACTGCACTTCCCCAGTCTCTTTGTGAGAGTTCTGAATGGTGTGTGTGAGAGTGTGTGTGTGTGTGTTTATGCACCTGTCACCTGTCCACCACTGCAGGCTACAGGGGAAAGACCGGTCTGCTCTGAGGCAGAGAGTATGGCAGGCAATGAGAGGCTGTCACTACTATCTCACTACTCTCACCTCAAACACACTCTAGTCTCTTTATATACCTGCTCTCTGCTCTGTGCTGCCCACTCTCTTTGCTCTGCCAATCCTGCTGATCTTTCAACTGATTTAACCTGATATGTCATATTATTTGCTTCTGTCTTGTAACAATAACTACTAATATGCATCTCATTCCAGTTTAACCACTAACTG
This sequence comes from Sinocyclocheilus rhinocerous, assembly GCF_001515625.1. NCBI lineage: Eukaryota > Metazoa > Chordata > Actinopteri > Cypriniformes > Cyprinidae > Sinocyclocheilus > Sinocyclocheilus rhinocerous. The sequence continues at coordinate 968,805 of NW_015633949.1, forward strand.
CAGTTTGTGACTTCAGTGCTATGGGATTAGATTTGTATCATAAGTATTGTCATGGCACCAATATTTCAGCAGGCCAGTTGAATTTTCCTTATTTTTGATATTGCTGCAAGAACGAATATGCTATTGGACACACTTCTTTATTTAAAAGGTTAAATAGTATTAGAAAAATTTACAAATTACATTAAAGTGATGGCATGTAAATTTTTATCTCAGTAATTAAACATTGTTATTCATTCAGATAAACTATCAGTCATAATTGTGTTTTGTTCTCTTCTTTTCTATGATTAACATTAATGACATTAAAAGCAATAAGTCTTTAATGAAACATCCAGATCTGATATTTCACCCAAATGCAAAATGATTGACAGGATTTCTATTTATACTTTGCTTAAACATTACATTTTTATGTTAATACTGACTTGGTACTGAAGTACTGGTACATTTGACATGCCTAGTATTGCGTATTGACTTAAGTGTTATAAATTGAGAAAGAATAAAAACACTTTAAAACAAATTTCGAAGTCAAATCTAAAAAAAAAAAAAAAAAAAAACGGTGGTTAACAGGTTTCCTGATTTCAGAGTTTTCATTTACACTTCTAAAGTTGTTGTTTCAATTGAGTGTTTTCATTCTCTCAAAATGTATTTACGTGTTTAATACTTTAGTTATGTTCAGGCACAAATCTAATCCTTTTCAGTGCTGTTTCCTCTTTAATGCTTGAACTTCATAGTGCTTGCTAGCTTCTAAATAACTCACACTATTTAATGGAAACTATGAACTAAATTCACTGTACTGAATAGTTTGCCTGGTGTCTCCTAATACTAACAACTAACAACTAAACTGCTACTAACAACTAAACTACTACTGTGAACATCTCTAAATATATATTGTGACTAACCCACTGATACTAACTATATTTGGCTTAATGGAACTCTAAACCGAAGCTCAGGAGAAGCATGCTCATCTAATCCTGTCAATCACAATACAAGGTTGCTTACCTCACTCCAGTTAATATGGTATCCTCCATTATTTCATTTATTTCTATTCATTTGTATTATACAGTGGGGTCCACATGACCACTCGTCCAAGTTTTTCTATAATAGTTTCATACAATGTTTCTTTGTTTTTAAATTCTTCTCAATCCTTAAAACTTTGTTTACTTCTAGGTTTAAATTAGATTTTCAATCACAGATTTTCTATATAGTCTCAGAATTTTGGAGCCCACTTTATATTTGATATGATATTAACTTAATTAAATAGCCTGGAGGGGATTTAGAGCTTGAGTTGACTCTCAAGCCCTTCATCACAGACGGCAAGCCAAATATGTTTACTTTCATCTATCTCAAGGATTATATGAACGTGTGAACTCGTGAATTGCATGTTAACAGCCGTTCTCACCTGACACTAACAAAAAAGCAAAGTGATCTGCATTGTGATGGTCTACTAAATCTGTGATTGTGTGCGATTCTTTCTCTTAGCCCTAAATGATCATACCTGATTAATCCACAGCACTAATCAAGACGCTTGTTGATGAATCAGCTGTGACCATTACGGGATAAAACAGTCTCCCTGCAGAGCATTTGCAAAACACCAGATTAACACACTGTCGGATCATCTGTCACAGTATCACCCTTGCTCTGTTCCAGAACCTAGTGAGCAGGCTATGGAAGCAGCATTTTAAAGCATCATTTCACTCTCTATAAGAAAGATGTTCCAAAAGGTTGGCGTCTTAATTTGTGCTGCCTCGTTAAAGCCAAATTTTCAATCTGAGAATGCATTGCAATATGTTCAGTGAAAAAAAAAAATCAAGATGGTGGGGAAAATAAATATAAATAACAATTATTATATACATTTTGTGTTTATAATATTATGTTTCATTAAGTACCGAAAATAATCTATAAAATGTAAGTAAAATGCATTATGCACAATATTTGTGTATATTATGCACGTTTTATGCTTTTAAGAGTATTGTGCCATCATCTTAGCAACATGCTAACCTTAACTCAATTAAAATTACAAGTAAAATCTCCCACAGTGAGCACATCGCCCATGTAGAGTGTTCTAAATTGGTCACTCGTGCGGTTGCACTGCAGTTTGAAGGCAGCTGCCTATGTAGGAAGCAGACAAGATGACAACTCACTAGGTTTTGGAAAAGGGCTCCTATGACTTCCCTGAAGCACTTTCGACTTTACCAACTTTTTAAATATCTGCATGAATGCTCTGCTCTCGGATCAGCTCTCTTTTTTTTGCCATTTCCTGCGCTCCTGTTGTTTCTCTGTATGCTAACACACATTCTTATCTCTGATCATGAACTAAAATAAGAGCTTGTATCTCCTGCTGGTCTCTCTCACATTTAAATTAGCAGGGAAACTTCGCTCTTACTAAGCAACTGAGTGCAACTGACATCACTGGCGCTATAATTGCACCGCTGCTATTCATGTAAAATACTTTTTCACACCTGCACGAATGCCAAGAGAATGTAAGCACCGCCCCATCTCGATGTAACATGTTGTTCATCGCAGGATGTTGAGGGCAACTGGTGTTCTCACAGTCGTTTATTTTTTTATGTCAATGCAATCTGGCCAATTAAATGAACCTAGAGGTTCCCTCTCACCTCACATCAAGAGTTCTGTAGTGCTAATTATGCTACCAAAGATTTATAATGATGAAACTGTGGTAATAGCTATTTTCAGTCCATTGCAAGTGTTTTTTTTTCTGCATCACTGGCAGAATAGTGTCTATGTGTATGAGAAAGAAAGATACAGACTGTAAAGTACAGCAGCTGTCACAGTGCCATCAACCATTGAAGGAAAATATATATTTCTGAGGCAGGCTATAAAATGTCTCTCTGAGCTGCTCTATACGGAGCTGGGGGTTATAGCCACCAACTCCAGAATGGAGATAATATAACTGGAAATGTGACAGGATGGGTTATAGGAGCAAAGCATCCAGCATTATAGACATAAATGGCTATGTGTCATGGTGCAGACACATTTGGCTGTTGTGCTTCGCCTGACATTTGTAATGGCTTCAAGACTGTTTGTTTAGACTACGGCGGGATCAGAGAGAGAAAAACAGCAGCCTTAACGCATTTCCTTCCCATCAGCATGTGGATTACCCGACCGCCATTAGAGTCGATTGCAATGGCGTAAACAGAACTTCATAAGATGGAGATCAAATGCACGCTGCTATTGAGTTGATTTTGCCGGTTTCTGTAAGCTCTTGACAGTCACGCTTCTGCCTGAACTATGCAGGGAACTGTCTGTGGAGCTGACACAGATGAAAGCTGAGCTTTGGCTGTTAGGGGGCTTCAACCAAGCTGACTCACAGTAGACTGTCGTACTGTGGTGGTTGCGAGAGGCTTTTGAGCGGCACCGCTGATGGGGACGTTGATAACCGGGCTCTCACTCACTTTCAACACCAGTCCTCCAACAGTACCTGTCACTGTCAGTGGCAATAAAACTAGGCTTTGGGGTAACCCACTCAGACATAATGTGATCAATCTGGTGGGCAAACAAAGTCGTTTGCCTTATCGAAATGGCTGCCAACTCAACAGCCGTCTGCGTGTAATCCAAGGATGCAATTCACAAAGGCTGACAGCTCGCACAAATGTGCACGCTCACACCTGCAGACATATATAGCACACGCGTCTCCTCCATGAACGCATGAATAAAAGTAATCTAGATTCATGTTATTAAATGTACACACTGCAATCTAAGTGGCAAACAGATGCAGACTCACTAGCAAAACTCACTTCACATATTTAAGCTAACTAAAGGGCAGCGGTTATGAATAATCTATGAGCTATGTCCCTATAATGGCGAGGGGACAAAACAATCAATTTTCTTTATGAAAGAAGGATGAAAATGAGTCAGATTTATCCTTGTCATTATTGAAGATCAAATTAGGAGAAGGAGTGCAAGCTGGCAAGGCTAATTATGGAGAGAAAAGAGAGAGTAAGAAGATGTTTTTGGGGGGAGTAACGTAAGGTTTAATAAATTGAAGATTTTGTCTCCATTATCGCTATGAACATGAGGGAAATACAGGGGGTTGTGCTCATGGAGGCGAGGCATTGTGGAATTTTTGGAGATGGAATGAGAGAGACAAATAAATGGAAGAGAGGAAAAAAATAGGAGAAATATTTGCAGGACCCTCGAGGGAGTAGAGAGAGATGAAAAAATGACAGATGGACAAGCACTTTATTTAAAGCTATTAGAGTGGGCCACAGCCATGCAGTGAGTAAATGTCAGAGAGGAGTTTGATGAAGATAAGCTGAGGGAAGATTTACAGAGCTAGTTGAATAGGGAAGGATCCAATGTCCACTTCTCATCACTGAACCCTCTCACTATATATCTCGGTTTTCTGTATCTATATCAGACTCACCCAAATTACGTATCTCGCAATCTTGCCTCGATCTCCCCGACTGGGTACATGCAAGGAGACCATAGGGACTGGTGAGATAAAAATAGATCCAGACATAAAATGTTATGCTAATGGTTCCTGGTGTAGCACAGTAAAACAGGTTTGTACTGTCAGTGTAGCAGCAGGGAAGGTAATGAGTATTCCAGTACTTAGAAGTGACAGCAATGATCAATCAAGGAAAATACACTAATTGTGTGATTTTGTCAATTAGAAAAATTTTATTTTTAATTTTATAATGGGCTACGGTGACGATTCGGGCAGTACTTTGCGGTCTGATTGGTTAAAACTGGAACTATATGCTATCCAAAAGCAAAACGCAGTGACAAAACTGCATTTGAATGTACAGTAAAAGCAGTTTCCAATTCATTTCAAAGTTCTCAGGTACGATTTGCATTTGATATAAACGCAATCCATCTTAAATCTCTGAGCTGAACCGCTACTGATGATGTATAACTTGTCTCTTTGCATGCGCCTGGTGACACTCATTATATAATGCATTCCTCATACCTGCTTGTGTCAGAATAAATAGCCTTCACAAAGCAATTTCTTTGCATTTCTTGCAATACATTCACAGCAGACAAAAGCTAGTGCCTTTGCCTGTAAAGTTTAAGTGGCACATCCAAAGCAACAAATACATATATAAACCTGTGACTAGCACTGTCTTATGCTGAGAGTTACAGTAGCAAATACTAGTATTAAATCAAATGTGTAAACAACTATTATTTGTTCTCTGACAGGAAGGTTTGGCTGAACTATGCACAGATTTGGAAAAAATTCAGTGTGAATACTATTGTCAAATCTAAGAAAATGCAATAAAAAAACTCAACACTCTCTTTGGAGACACACAAGAAGCATTTTTGCGTTCAAAAATATTTCAACGGAGCTCAACTGATGGAGTGGAGTGCATCAAAATGCAGGGGTCTTTAAAAGCTAAACTATTTTTTAGCTTGACAGGCAGTCCTAAAAACATGGGGTATGGTGCAAGATGCTACACTGTCAGAAAAAAAGTGTACAACAGCTTGTCACTGGGGCAGTACCCTTGAAGTGACAACGTCTCGGTTACGTATGGTAACCCTCGTTCCCTGAAGGAGGGAACGGAGACGTCACGGGTCGGGGGGAGCCTCGGAAGAAACAGGTGGTACCCCCCGGGAGAATCCAGCCTGCTCTCTCGAGAGCTCCACTGGCTTCGAAGTGCCGGCTGGCTCAGGCATCCCCTTCCTTGTTGGAGGGGAATTCCTCACCGTGACCGTAAGACCAGTCCGCCCACTGCCAGAAAAAGGGCGCCCCCGGCTGCCACCAGAGGGAACCCCAGATCTAGGCAGTGGCACGGGCACTCCGCCCCCTTGCAGGTAACGGAGTCTGGTCCGCAACTCCGAGATGGTCATACCCCCGCAATGGGAGCATGAGTCATCCACGAAAGCCACCTCAGCGTGCTTCACCCAGACGAGAGTGACCGACTGAAAGGGAACTTTGTACCTTGTCCTACCCTAAAAGGTGCATATTAGTATGATAGAATACTACTCTAACATACACTGTAAAAAAGTAACTACATATTTTCCAGTTTACAAAACCTTTTCAACAATTTATTTGTTACAGTGTACTAATATGCACCTTTTAGGGGTAGACACGTTTCATAGTTGGCACTGTTACTACTATGAACATTTTAGAGGTAAATAGGGTACAAAAATGTCCTTTTGAGGGTGCTGCCCCATAAGGTACAAGTACAATTTGTGCATGTTTTTTTTTCTGAGAGGAGTGTGTAAACAGTAGAGCAGACAGAATTTGTTCCATCACCTGCTGTCTCGCCCTAAGTTCTCCAATACCTGAGCAGCCAAACTGACCAAAATTCACAGTGGCAGTTGCAGTAAAAGCATCAGTTAGACATTCAGATAGTACTAAATAGTATTTGCTGGGTGCAGCAGGTCTAAAACCATAATTTCTGAACAAAACGGTAGTTATTGTACTATGTGAGTTTAGTATCTGTCTTAGAGCGCATTTAAAGGTCAGGATTCGGGTAGTGGAGAGAGCTAGAAGACTGCTGGCATTTAGGAATAAAACAAGGATGTTGGGAGAGTGTTTTGCGGGACAGGACTAGAAAGTAGAGTGTACTGATGGGCTGACCCTGCACGTGCCTGGCTCTCCATGTGCTCCCTGGCCTCCTGCTGCAAGCAGGATTGATGAGAGTGGTCTGGCCACCAGACACCGGGCCAGATTACAAACACGGCGCTTTGTCTTTGTACATCACAGCTTCTCAGAGCATGGAGGCCCCACATTAATTGGTAGCAGTCCCCCGTAGAGAGAGTCCCCAGCTGTGCAGTTCACTTTCACTTCTCTCGTTCGCCGACTCCTAGTACAACAGTGTCTGAGTAACAGAGGAAGGCAGTGTATATGTGTGTAGAGATGCAGTGGGAGAGTCTCTGCATGCAACTTTTTGAATTCTGCAATGTTAACAAGATGTAATGAAACACGTTTTGTATAACTGAATCTCACACAGGAAAAAGTGACAGAGAAAAAAAGGCATAAAGGTGCTGTCAGTGGCAAGTAATTTAAATGCCAAACATAAAATGTTCCTACTAACAGACAAATATCACTAAAATCAGTGTTCTGAGAAATAAAGGCTGTCTTTTTAACAACCCTAGGCTCTTAAATGGATGGTTCAACCAAAAAGGAAATCATTTACTCGCTCTCATGTCATTTCAGCCCTATATTACGTTCATGCTTCTGTGGCACATAAAAGAATATATATATTTTTTAAAGTTTTGGAATGACATAATGGTGAGTAAATGGTGACAGAATTTTCATTTTTGGGTGAGCTATCCCTTTATAAGCATGGGGAGTCTGCCTTTTTTGGCCAGTCAGAAAATTTAGAGCCACTTTTTCCGTCAGTCAGTTTGCGTGTTCAAGCTTCCTATCATTAAGGGTTTGAAGCAAGGGGTCTGGCTGAAGAGATCACTATAATTCTGGCTAAGTCTGAAAGAAGTTTACCATTTACCACAAATTTACTATTGTTTTACAAGTACAACAGTAACCATATTTAAATATTTGTAATAAAATGTGAATCAATCTAACACTAAAACATTATTACTATAGTAACATCATGGTTAATTTGCTAAGGCAGTCTTATTCTAGCAGAAGTTAGCAAAACAGTTAACAGCGCTTGCATTTGAATATCACGAAGGACAGAATCTTCATCAAAATGCATAAGCATAAGAAGTGCTTGTCCCTCCTTTTCTTTAAAGCAAAAATTTGTGTTTTTCTTTCTTTTTTCTTTATTTCCCCTCTGGGCTCACCTACAGTAAAGTTATATCCAGATGAACAACTCTGTTGCCATGACAACGTAACCCTTAAAATGATCATAAAAAAGACGAGACAGCTTAATGTCAGTTAAGTTCAAATAATAGAAGAATTAATGTAAGTGCTTTTATTAAAAGTATAGGCTTCACATTTCTGCTTTTTAAAAAATTGTTTCCTTTTCTTTTCCATTGTAAGTGACTCAACATTTCCTTGATTTTCATAATAATAATCAACATTAAAAAGTGTTCAAAGTGATAATGAACATTATACCATAAATGCTGTCAATTGAGTATAATTTGTATTGAATTCAGAATATTCCTAAAGCAATCATGGGGCAGCAGAGAGGGTGAAAAGGGTCCATAGGACAGCGATTAGAGTCAGAGGTTTGAGGAGAATCGTGCTGCCTCATTTAGAATCAGAGCTGGACTTAGCACAGACTAGTCAGCTGTGGAAATCATATGTGCCAGAGCAGCAAGTGCTCTCTGAGGTTCAGGGACAAAACGCACTTTGATGCTTTCTAGTCACATTGGTTCTCGTGTCGCATTCCTCTCTCACGACCACTCGCTTTGAGCACCATCCAGGGAGCCTAGAGAAAGAAAATCACTTTTGAGTGAGAGTTCTCAGCAGGAACCCATCTGTGTCCGTGAATGTGTGGACTCTAGAGAGGCCCGGCACATTTATTATGCTAAATGTGATTCTTGAATCACAGCGAATGGCTGCTAATGAAGCACACGGGGTGCCTGGGCTACAGTAGGGAGAGCATGCTGTTTATTAGTTGCAACTTCTCTTTCTATCTCTCTGGCTACATTTATATTAATACATTTTTGCTTTGTGAAGACAAAGAGATAGTACAGATGAGTAAATGGACTTATCAATGGGTTGGATCCATGCTTTCATACAGACGCTTGCTCTGAGGTAGATTAGGATGAAGCCAAGTAAAAGCAAGGTAGAAATATGCATAAATTAAACAGAAATATACTGTATTGATTATCAACAACATGCGAAGAAGTAGAATGGAAACAGAGGCGGTATGCAAAATGAGACTAAATGCGAAGACGGGAGTGAGAAAGAGGCGAGGCAGAGGAGGATAGAGAGGAAGAGAGAGAGGTTGACCCAGTTTGCAGACACCATGCTGAGCTCCCAGCCAACACTGCAATAAATAACCGGCTGCAGGCTGGCAGAGTCTAACAGCTGCTTGGTGAATGTCTGATCCTCCAATGTCTCCTTTCGTCCCCTACTGCACCTGCCCTCCCCCCTCACCTGCAGAGTGTGCGTGTGTGTATTCATTTGGTGGTCCTTGCGTCGATATTGATGCTAAGCACTTTGTCACCCTGCTTTAGACTGATTAGGACGTAACCAGGAAACAGCGATGTTCATGGGACATGTGCAACAACTACACATGAGCCTGACCTACAGAGAGTCTTTCAGGCACAAACAAGAGATGAAGATACAGCTTTCAAGACACTGATAAACATGAAAGGGATAATATACAGTCATTATTGCAAAATAAACCCAACTGGATTATCAGGACCCCAACACAATTGGGTTTATTTTGAGATAATATCAGGCTGACTGCACATTATTTTACCTAATACACTGCTACTTACAGAATATGAAGTATGTAAGAATGAGTGCTTAAAGTAGTAGTTGTTATTATTAATAATGATAAAAATTATTTAAACAATAAAAGTACACAAAGTTATTATTACTATTTATTTATAAACATTCTTTGTAATACTTTTGTTCAGCAAGTATGCAGTAAATTGAGTGACAGTAAATACTTTTACATTGTAACAATAAAATTTATATTTTAAACAAATTCTGTTGTTTTGAACATTCTGAAATTCTAGAAAATGCATGAACATTTCCAGAAAAATGTTAAGTAGCACAACTGTTTTTAACTTTAATAATAATAGGAAGTGTTTCTTAAGTACCAGAACATATTAGAATGATTTCTGAAGGATCACGTGACACTGAAGACTGGAGTAATGGCTGCTGAAAATTAAGCTTTGCCATCACAGGAATAAATTACATTAAAATATATTAAATTGTAATTGTAATTTCACAATATTACTGTTTTTATTCCGTTTTTAATTAAATAAATGTGGCCTTTAAGAGATTACTTTCAAAAACATAAAAAATTGTACAGACCCCCAAAAGTTTATAACTTTTTAATCTTTTATTATTATTATTATTTGTAGTAGTAGTAATAATTTATTATATTAATGAACATAATACCGCGGACTTGGCAATACTGATAGTATAAGCAAAAATTTTCAGTTATACAGTTTAGAAGTAATTATATAAAATATTTAACTACACATTGCAGTTACATATTCCAAAAATCTGCAATAAATATACTGTAACAGACTTAAAGAAATTACGCTGATGACATGAAATGCTGTCAAAGTGTGAATTTCTGTCCTTTAACACATGCTTTGCCATCAAATAAATATTCATAAAAGCTCAAGAACAGCTCGCTCACACTATAATCCCATGTTGCATGTTGTCACTAGACTTTATCTACACACACTTTCCCTTCTTTTCAGGCTTCGTTTCTCCTGCTCAGATGAGCAAGATGTGATTGTATTCTTAAAGTCAAAGCCACTATTCACCAGGGATTCACCAAAAGCTTGACAGGATTGTATGTGCTACGTGTGTATTCAGAAATGCCTGATGGGTTGTGAACACGTGTGCTGGAAAGTCCTCTTGCCCTTGTTGAGGGTCATGCCCCACCACAAACAATCAATCAATGGGCCCTTGAGTTTAGGGGTTACGCAGCCCACATTCCTTGTCTCCTTCAGGGAAACAAGGACGCATTGTTCCCAGCACAGAGGTACTGTACACAAACACAGCAGGCCCAGATGTCCTATACAGCTACCGCATCCAGTAACACCCACCAGCGGTCAGTGCTTCTAAAGTGGCTGCATGCATTACAGCTTACTAGGGTTTGATGTTGCAATACACACTAGTGGTTTAATGTTTTAGTGCTTGCTAGAGGTCTAATGTTTCAGAGTTCATTAGAGCTCTAATATTTGAGTACCTACTAGAGGTCTGATGTTTTATTGCTCAGCAGTAGTCTAATGTTCTAGCATTTTAGTACTCATAACAGGTCTGGCGTTTTAGTGGTCACTAGTGGTCTAGCGTTTGAGCACTCGCTAATGGTCTGATGTTTTAGCATTCAGCAAAGGTCTAATGTTCAGATCAACTCAAAAACACTGTCTGTTTATAGTCTCCAGCATCCTGCAAAATAAATTTTACATAATAAATTGTAATTGCGTTAATGTTTTGCATAATTTCCATTATGGCAAAATGATTGTTGCAAGATAAGAGGAGAAATATTAGAACAAAGGAGAGTAAAAATCAATATGTCATTGAGTATTTTAGTTTGCCATTCATCATGAATTACATTGTGGTGGAGGGCAGCACTTTCTGAAATGTCAAGCATGGCAAAAGCAGGTGGGAGCTGACTGTGATTAATCAGTTTTAACCAAAGCAGCATTCGCCATTGACCCTAAAGCGGAGAGAATCATAAGCTTTTAGGCGGTTTTCACACTCGGTTTGATTGCTTGATCCGAACCTGAATTCAATTCCACCCCCACAGGTCACTTATTACAATGTATTATTTGGATTCAATCCATGGTACATTTGCATCATCTGTAAGTACCACCGTCTGTACTAATTGCTGCTGCTTACTGCTGTGGCTATAGGCAACAACTCAGAGAAATAAAACTGAAAGTGTTGCTCACTATGGCTGGGCAAAATACTAATGATCTCACCAATAATAAAAACAGCATGAGTTCAGTTCATTTCTTTCAATCGACTCTGACTGATTGATTCATTTGCATAATTACCCAGAAATGTTCATGGAAGTTTGTTATTATTTGTTTTTTTTCTGTTCATATTTGAATTTATAATAAAATATTTTTATTTTAATTAATTAAAATTAAAAATAAAATAATGATAAAATAATTGTAATATACTGTATGAAAAATGTCAAAGTGATTTAGTAAATATCAAGGTATATAATAAATTCCATCAAATGGTACATTGCCCAGCTTTATTGTTCACTTTTGTTTTACTACAAAAGCATGCACAAACCAGCACTTGAATCCACTGCCCACTCAAAGCAATTTCTGCAGAGACAAACAGCAATTAATATGATCATAAATTATATGTAATCAACAGTGGTTCACTTCCACAAATTATATCTGTTTGCTTTCAGACCAATTACAGACTATACTGGTATCCAACATTCTACACCAACAACTGTGTGAAAATGCCCCTGAGAATGAACAAATAAACACAATGCCATGCAGTCCCAGTGAATGAAGGAGATTCATACAATTGTGCTGCTTGAGCTTGACATGTGCAACAACTACACATGAGCCTGACCTAAAGAGAGTCTTTCAGGCACAAACAAGAGATGAAGATACAGCTTTGAAGACACTGATAAACATTATGAAAGGGATAATATACAGTCATTATTGCAAAATAATCCCAACTGGATTATCAGGACCCCAACACAATTGGGTTTATTTTGAGATAATATCAGGCTGACTGCACATTATTTTACCTAATACACTGCTACTTACAGAATATGAAGTATGTAAGAATGAGTGCTCAAAGTAGTAGTTGTTATTATTAATAATGATAAAAAATAATCTAAACAATAAAAGTACACTAAGTTATTATTACTATTTATTTATAAACATTCTCTGTAATACTTTTATTCAGCAAGGATGCAGTAAATTGTGACAGTAAATACTTTTACATTGTAACAATAAAATGTATATTTTAAATATTTTGAACATTCCTTTTGAACATTCTGGAATTCTAGAAAATGCATGAAAATTTCAACTTTAATAATAATAGGAAGTGTTTCTTAAGTACCAGAACATATTAGAATGATTTCTGAAGGATCATGTGACACTGAAGTCTGGAGTAATGGCTGCTGAAAATTAAGCTTTGCCATCACAGGAATAAATTACATTAAAATATATAAAATTGTAATATTTCACAATATTACTGTTTTTATTCAGTTTTAATTAAATAAATGTGGCCTTGGTAGGCATAAGAGATTACTTTCAAAAACATAAAAAAAATTGTACAGACCCATTCGTTTCATACACTTGTGCTGCTTGAGCTTGTGTAATGTAGTACAGTACTCCTAATGAGGAGAGAATGTAATATGGATCCAGATGTGTTTATTATCAACGTCTGTGCATGCCAAATATATACTCATAGGAGAGAGCGGAGAGAGGAAATATTGTAAGCAAATGAGGACACTGATAGCGTGCATCAAAAGAGTTCTTCACATGAACAATCTCTTCCAGAAGTACATCTTGTGAACAGTTTGTTCGGTGTGTTCGGACTGGGTGTGAATCTGTCTTTGGCGTGTGTTCGTGTTTCAGCTCGAAACATGACTCTTCTCTCAAAGGGCAGCCTGGCACTGATCCTGTCTGGCTACGTTCCACCGGCAACATCATCAACATACTTTTATCTCCTAGCCACTCATCTTGATAGATGACTCTTCAAATTTTGCTCTCCAAATGAAATCCTTTGAAATCTCTTTGTTGACTGCTTTATTATTTTGGCTCTCTGGCTCTCTAACAGTATTAAAAGTATAGTTCACCCAAAACTGAAAAATCTGTCATTTACCCACCCTCATGTTGTTCCAAACCTGCCTTTCCTGCTTTCATTGAACACAAAAAGAAGATATTTTGAAGTGTTTTGGAGTTTTATTGCCCATACAATAAAAATCAATGGTGTCCAGTGTTTTTTTTAGACCACACTGACTTTCATTGTGGACAAAAACAGTTTAGACACATTTAAAATGTCTTTGTGTGTGTTCCACAGAACAAAGTAAGTCATGTAGGTTTGGATCAACATCAGTCTGGAGAGCGGATTTTGGAGGTTCAATCTTGCTGATAATAAAGGGAGGTAATGAGGACTCCAGCAGCAGACAGCTGCGGAGCCAGCAGTAGAGCACATGGGAGCAGCCTCCTTAACACTGTCAGACACACGCTGAGAATAGTAACATGTGTAGTCTACTTTCAGTCACTGGTGTTCAACTGACTACTGGACTGTTGGGGAGTTATACTCATTAGTTGTGTTCTGAAACCTAGGGAGCTGCTTCGTGGTCTACCATAAACATCATGGAAACTCATAACTGAATTGGAATGTTCAACACCGGCAGAAAAAAAAAACATTTTTAATATTGAATGAAATAACTGAAAATGTCTCTCACCTTGTCTGCCATCTTGGATTGAGTTTTTCCAACTGAGCTTGCAATTAATTCTGGGTTTGCCTATTAAGGATAAATGAGATGCTGACTTAGAATAAAAAAAACAAGGTATCTTAAGAGGCAGTATAACTAATATGCATAACTTCCATTACGCTACCTCTGTAGGCTCAATATAGAATAGAGTTTAATATTGAATGGTGAATTCAAAAATTCCAGACAAGAAAAATGTTAGAGACTTGAACAGTCATTTTCATATATTTAAGATTATGGATTACAACAGTGTCCTCTGCAAGTTTGTAAACATTTAAATAAACATACATTACTGTTCAAAATTTTTTTTGTTTGTTTGTATTAAAGAAATTTATTTTATTCAGCAAGGATGCATTAAACTTATCAAACGTGACAGTAAAGACATTCATGTAGGATTCCGGTCTTCAAGATAGTGAAACCCCTGAATCTATAAGCGGACACAAACGAACATTGAATCTCTACATTCCACCGGGAAAACTAACGGTCTTCTCCCCAGCCATCTGCGGTCATAAAACTCATGCAGGGTCAGTGAAGGTTTGAAGCATTTCCTGGACTGTTTGGCTATCTCTCAAGAGACGCTAATAAAAGACAGTGCTTTCACAGTGCTTAAAAGCGTTTTACGGGCTTTCAGGGACCAGATGCGTGATACCCATGACTGTTCAACGCATAAATTGTTAAATCCGATAAACAGAAAGTGGCAGATTAAGAACGCTCTGTCCAAGAGAAACATGGCAGACTCTCACACTCGTGACACGAGCATGACCCCAGGACACCTCCTCTTTTCCCCCTTTCATTCCAAAGGAAAGAGACAAGATTTCTTTGACAATCTTGCTAATCATTGAAAGTATAAAATTATCAGAGCATAAATTAATTAATTCCCTTACAACTGAGTTAAAATTCCTTACATTCATAATGCTTCAAAAGATTTGTTTCAAGTGCTGTAAAGTATCACCGTTTCCACAAAAATATCAAGCAGCTCAACTGTTTTCAACATCGACAATAAAAATAAATATTTATTTTCCCAGATATTGTCCAAAACCTCACTTTGCTTAGGGCGTTTCCAATCTTTTAAAGGGCAGTGTATATTGAATTTGTCTCATAATGGAAGAAGCAGAAGATACAGAAATATATTAAATTTGGTTATAAAACAAAGCAGACTTCAAGGGTTGACTCTGAAACTCATAAAAATGTTTCGGATCTTGAATACTATTCTATGTTTTGTCCGACATGAGTCATTGGCTCTGGGTGCATCACTTGCTCATATTCACACTAATGTTACTTTACCTCTGCAATCCTGAAAGCAGCGGCCTTGTGCTGAGTGCTGACTGGTCTTCAGGCTACAGACTAATTGTAGGCAGTATTAGGTCTGTACAGACTTTCTAAAGGGAGCAGGCATTAGCGAGGCTAAGAGTCTCCCATCGCTTTAACGCTGGACCCAGTCCAGCCCTCCTACCCCTCTGACCGGAGGCTTTGCTCCACTTCCACTTCTATATTTAGAGGCTGCTTAAACAGCAAGTCTGTGTAGGGTTGCCTCAGTGAAACCGGCTAATATGTACAGCAAAAGCTCAGAGTATGTTGTAATGATGTTAGCCAGACAACCTCTGCAGAGATTGTGTGTGGTCCCGTGCATAGTTTCAACGGCGTTGTTGGATGCACAGAGACGGCACAGCTGGACTCGCATCACACGTCCCGGCTAAGTGGGATAAATGGCACGGTATTCCCTCCTAACTGGAAGCGCCGCTAAAAGGCCTCCCACATGCCATACACTATGTAATGATCACAAACTCTCGCCCCCACACAAGTACGCTCACTCTGCGCACTCACTGGTGTGTGAAGGCTCTTGGAGTGTAAAGTTATTTTAAGGGAGCCCTAGGGAGACCTTAAGAGATCGCTTTTCCCATCATCCCCAGCCTCTAATGGACTTGTTGTGTGACAGGGCAAGAGAGGCCCTTGGAAGTTTCCTAGAAGCATCTTTTTCAGGAGCTGAGGATTTCAAAGGCGCCCCGAGCTGTACTGGTCTTTCTGTGAAAAGGTTAATGCTGTTGATAGGAAAAAGAAGGAGAAGGCAGATCATTGGATGGGGAATAGGAATGCTAGGAGGACTGAACAGATACAAGACCAAGCTATGGCAAGATAAGGGCATGTCCACTTAAATTCAACCCAGGTTTGGAAAAACGTGCCTGCTGGCAACATTTCTAAAAAATTTCGCAACACTTTCAAAGTGAAATTTCCAGGCAAACCATGATCAATTTTATCCAAAACAGTTTAACCTGAATGTGCCAATTTTGGTTGGTATATGTATCACGGCATTTTCAGAATGAACTGTAATAGAGCTTAAAACAACAAGCTTGAAAACAACATACCACCATACCCTAACGACCCTGTTAACAAAAGCAAACGTGAGATAAAACTGCATTTTCTGAAGAAACCATGCCATTTTAGCTTGCTTTTGCAAAGTGTTTGAGCTATTTTGTCACGACTCGTGTTTCATTGGACTCATACCAAGGCACTCTGCATCACAAGTGCAGCGCTGCACCGGGTGCGCTACCAAGCAAGTTTACTACAGCAGAAAAGCCATACATATGGGCTGGTTGTGTGATGCAAATGTCAACATGTATTCACTTACAAATTATGCACTATGGTTAATAAGTTTTGAGGTCATAACATATTATGCAAGAAACTTTGCATCCTTGTCTTTATTAATTGATAATCTGCCACTTTAATTGATAATCAATCATTGTATGAATGTACTGTATTACTGTATTGTAATACAGTGTATTACTGCCAATAATGTAGGCAAAAATGTAGGTAGAGGCATGTTTTTCCAATGAGCCTGTGTTGCTTTAATTGTACTTACAAGACACTGAAAAGACCAGCAGGCTATTCAGACAGAGATAACCTGGTTTTCCATTAGATACAGTGGTTAGAGTGGGAAAACTGGAGAATGGGAGCGACAGGGAGAGGCAGACATGTTGATGGAGACCTGGATTGAAAAAGAAGCGTATCAGAGAGGCAATCACAGAGGGACAGTGGGCGTTTGAATTGTCTATTTGAAATTTCATTTGCTGGAAATGGGATGATGGAGCAAAAATAGTCAGAGAAAAAGAGGGGGTAAAAAGAAAGAGAGAGAAAAAGACATTTACAGATGGAGAATGATGCAGCAGTTTGGGTTCTTGGCTCATGAAAGATTGGGAATTTCTGTCTTCTTCAGGCATACAGCTGCCAGGCTATTTAGCATTAGCATCTAAATCAGCCCTGTAGCACTTTGCAAATTCGCCACATATGTCTGCCGACACCCCTTGAACCAGATCCTTAGCCACATAGCGCACCCTATAATTAAGGGATAATAAGTTTGCATAAAAAGTCATGCAGCAGCATTCCTTCATGGAAGCACAGTGTCTAAATGTAAATGTGCAAATTTTAAACATGGTTAAATATATTTATGGATTAATCTTAGGTCAACGAAGAAGAAACACACACACACACACAGGTTTGTTTTTGTGAAAAGTGAGGACATCCCATAGGCGTAATGGTTTTTATACTGTACAAACTGTATGTGCTATTGCCCTACACCAACCCTACACCTAAACCTACCCCTTACAGGAAACTTTGTGCTATTTCAGATTTTCAATACACTCCATTCTGTGTGATTTATATGCGTTTTGAAAAGTGGGGACATGGGGTAATGTCCTGAAAAGTCACCTTCTCCTTGTAATACCTATGTCATACCCTTGTCATTATACAAATGTATGTCCTCATTTGTCACAAAAACGCGCGCGCGCGCACACACACACACACACACACACACACTCAGAGGTGCTGAGCAAAAGGGCTTCTGAGTGTAGTATTTTTGCAGCTTTAAGCAATTCCCAGTCCTCTGTCATACTTAAATACTTTTTCCATGTACTCCCTCATCCTCCAGGCACTTCTAGGAGAAGGACAACATAAAATGACAGAACATTCAGATCCGGTGTGCTATTTTAGACCCCTAATCCAAAGCGTTAATGTGGTGTAAAACACCGTTCTCAGCCCAAAGTGCCCATGTATGTGTAAAAGTAATGACATTTGGCCTATAGGTGAACTTTAAAGTGTCTTCTTTAGTTTTTCATTTACTCATAAATGTATAATAATAATAATAGTTAATATAAATTGAACATACTGTACTGCTGCCCAATCGTGTTTTTTGACAAATTTTTACCAAAGCTGGATTTATTTGATCAAAAATACATTAAAAACAGTAATATTGTTAAATATTTTTAAAAATATTATTGTCACATGATCCTTCAGAAATGATTCTAATATGCTTGATATGGTGTTTAAGGAACATTTCTTATTATCAATGTTGAAAACAGTGGTACTGCGTATTATTATTGTGGAAACCATGATACAATTTTTTTTGTTCATGATTTTTGATGAATAGAGAGTTCAAATATTAACACATCATTGCTAAATAAAAGTATTAAATTATATTCAAATTATATATATAAAAAAACAATTTACTGATTCCAAACTTTTGAACAGTAGTGTGTGTGTGTGTGTGTGTGTATATATATATATATATATGTATA
>NW_015633949.1:987382-1018774 GCF_001515625.1 Sinocyclocheilus rhinocerous
ATTGTTACAAAAGATTTCTATTTCAAATAAAGTTGTTCTTTTGAAATTTCTATTCATCAAAAAATCCAGAAAAAAGATGATAATAATAACACTGATAATAACAATAATAATAAATGTTTCTTGAGCACCAAATCAGCATATTAGAATGATTTCTGAAGGATCATGTGAAACTGAATACACTGGAGTAATGAATGCCAACAATTCAGCTGTACCTTCACAGGAATGAATACAATTTTTAAGTATATTAAAATAATAAAACCGTTATTTTAAATTGTAGGTCATATGACGTTGCTAAAAAAACATTATTTGGTGTATTTGGTGTAATGCAATGTGTTTACGCGGTTTAAGGTAAAAAAAAAACACATTTTCCACATACTGTACATTATTGTTGCTCCTCTATGCCCCGCCTCTCTGAAAAGCGTCGATTTTTACAAAGCTCATCGTTCTAAAATGTGCCGTGTGCTCTGATTGGCCAGCTATCTAGTGCATTGTGATTGGCCGAATACCTCAAGCGTGTGACGGAAATGTAACGCCCCTTACCGGGTTCAGGAAACTTTCCTCTGTAAAATGCGCTGCACACACTCGAATATTTGAGTTGTAATGTTCTGGAACAGTGTTGTAAATAAAATGTAACCATTTTCTGATTTCTAGTTGTGTCCTCTTTTGGAAGACCAAACTAAGTAGTTTGGCTCTCGCAACGAAACACACAGCGTATCCACGATATGGCGGCGGCAACAATACTACAGCTAGAATAAAAGTTATGCCTTCTTTCTTTGCGTATACATTTGGGCGGTGTTATACAAATCTTCCCACACAGTGACGTAGATATGTGGGGGCGTGTTTAAACGAGGCGGTTTAGGAAGGCGTGTCGCATCATATGACCCCTTTAGTATGTGCTTTATAAGAACTAATAAAAAGCCAATATGCTAGTAATATGCATGCTAATAAGCAACTAATTAATAGTGAGAATTGGTCCTTAAAATGAAGTGTTACCAGATTATAAATGTCCTTACTGCTCATTTTTATCAATTCAATGCATCCCGTCTAAACATTAAACACACACACACGCACGCACGGACGCACGCACGCACACACACACACACACACAATTTCCTTAAATCTTAATGATTCCAAACTTTTGACAAGTAGTGTTCATCCCTGTTTCTCACCTTCAGTCAAGCAACTTGGTATTCTTCTTTACAGCCACTTTATTTGTCTGTTTTATTCAGTGATTGTATTTGCCTGTTCATTTAACGTGGTCAACGCGCGCTCCCCAGTCCTTGTTAGGTTTGCTGTGGGCCGCGTGTCCGCACTTCTCAGGCTTGAGAGCTCATTAGATAAATTTGGCCTTTTTCATGGACGCTGCTCTCACTGTCCGAGCACTGTAGTTAAACAGTGGGCCACGGTGGATCATTGCAGGCATTGTTATTTATTACAAAGGTCACTCGAATCAACACAAATGCCACTGCAAAGTCTCTCATAGTGCCCTCCAGTGCCAAAGGTTGCAGCTACAACAGATTTGACCAGATACACATAATACCCATCTTACCCTCTGCTCTTTCTGAGTTATTACTTTATTACTCTGTAAAAAAAAAAAAAAAAATATTGCTTTTATTCAGCACACTGGGAGTTTTGAGTCTAGGAAACGTGGATTACTTTGGATCTACTTTAAAACACGTTAGACCAACAATATTCTTTAAATGTTGTTTCAATTAGTCTAACGAAGTTGTCTGAACTAACAACTGCATATTGCTAATTTGTTAATGGTCAGATTGCATTGCAGCATGAATAAATTTAGTGGGTTGCTGTTTTAGGATTATTGTTGTGCTGTTGACTGACTTTATTTGTGCTGCTGTTGTTGTTTTTTTCTTCACTGTTAATTATTTGCAGTTGTTCCAAACCTCCAAATGACTTTCTTTATCCTATGGAACACAAAAGGACAAATTTTGAAAAATGGCTGTTTTTTTTTTTTTGTCTTTCTGTATTTATTTTGATGCTTTTGCTTTCTCACAACACAAACACAAAACAAAGAACTACTGTAAAAAAAAAAAAAAACCTTGAATAGTTGAGGGACTAATGCATACAAAGAGAAATTATCATTGGACAGGTTATTGTGACGAATGGGGTGGGGCCGAGAGCCGTGGGAGCGGAGCGAGGCCGGTGGAGTAAATGCTAATGCGCGACACCTGCGCCACTCACCGGTCTCGAGTCCCACGGAGGAGCTCCGGAAGCATAAAAGGAGGAGTGACGACAGTGTTGGACGAGAGAGGACCAGGCCTGGATTTTATTTTGTGTTTTGTGTGCGGCAGTCGTCCGCGAGGGGCTGCCGCTTTACTTCCGTTTTGTGTTTGTTTATTTTATTAAAGTTTTAAATGTTCGCCGGTTCCTGCCTCCTTCTTCCCGAACTACGAACGTTGTTACAGTTATGCTGTTACAAAATGCAAATTTGTAAATGTTTGAGTCATTAATTAATACAGGTATAGACTAAAATAATAATAGTATTTCCATTAGTACTAGTAGTACTACCATTATAAGTTATAAAAAATAACAATGGTAGTAGTAATAGGTAGATAAAATACCAACAGAAAGTGAATTATTCGGAGTATTGTCAGCCATTAATACCGTAATACTTTAGGCACAATGTTAATTATATATCTTTTGTTTTCATTTTTGGGTGAACTATCCCTTTAATAACTTATCATATACTGTTGAGATCTATGTTCATTAATACAATGAATATGTCAATATTATAAATACAATTATGATAGATAAAATGTGTCTATTTTAATTGAAAATTTGCTGAATGAGAATTTACTGGCTGGACAAGACATTTTAAAATTAGAGGCAAATTCAAATATGATCAAACTAATGATACCCCAGACAACTTTACTAAAATTTAAGAGAACTTAAAAATATGGATGTATCAACCTGCCTTAAGATTTACACTTCTTTCAACAATTTATTTCTTTATTTATGTATTAATTTATTTTCTCAGTGAGAAAGGCTGTATTAAAACAAAATAGATTTCACCTGTAATATAAATGTAACCTGTCAAATATATCCTTGCATGGCCTGTTACCTAAATGAGCATTCCTTTGAGCTCTAATAGGTGATGATTTAAGAATATTTTCTGTTTTTGAAGCATACATTGCTTCACCTCAGTGCAAAGAAACTAGGGTTTAAGGTCAGTTAGCACATACTGTATTTACTCTGGATACAATATTTACTCTGGATACAATAATAAAATTGCGATCACTTGCTGTAAATGGATGAGATCTATTATTGAGGTCTCGCTCCTCTGATCTCCAATTCCATCCTGAGCCAACGCACCCTGTTGTGAAAGCCGGTCGCAAAGGAAATTTAATCACAAGAATCAGTAGCAGTTGGATTATTTCCTAGCATAACAGTATCATGCCAGTATGATGAGTTTTCCAAAAGGTCCATAATGTGGAAAATGTGGAGCATTGATATTGCTTGGGTATCATTATGGATTGCACTATACATAGTGTATAGTACATACATGGATGCAGACCATTGTAGCCCTAATATATCATAATATTATCTAATGATGGTGGTAAATGATAAATAAAGCCTATTAGTGAGTTATGGCTATAGAAAATACTTTCATCCAGCAGTAAATATGCCCTCTTGAATTTGAACTTCCTGTACGTGCCTATGAATGCTCTATGAAGTCAAAAGGCACATTATACCATGCTTTTTTTCTCAAGCAAAGCTCATAGTTCTCAGCAAATTACATTTTTGCCCCTGAAAGGAAAGTAAGGCTAGGGAAAATATGTTACCACTGAATCTTGGTTAACCGAGCAATGTAGCCAGTTGATCAATTTACAGTCATGCAACTATAACACTGCATGAACACATATTATGTAATACAGCAAACATCAGATTAGATATATTACCAGAAGTTCAACATCAATTATAAGACAAACTACTTCCAAATGATCCTACAGTTCAGAGTAATTAAACATTACTTTCTAACTCATCTAATGAGAAGCTGATTGAATTCAGATTTGTGATTATTAAAATACAAGGCAATACAGACATTTCTGTCAGATTTGACTTCTCTGTGTGGAAAAATGTAATGGCTTTGCAGGGAGAAAAATATATTAATAAAATGAACTACTGAATCACTGAACAATAATAAGACAAATTAAACAATTCTGTGCTGCACCAGATAAGCAACAGGTTGGAGAACTCTATAGGTAATATCTTGGTTCTAAAAATCATAATAATGTGAACTTAAACTCAAAGGGGTCTTGAAGGATGTCTTAAAGCTCTGTAATGTTCCAGAAAGATTAGCACCTTGGTAGTTTTAGGTGAAAAATACAACCACAGTAATTATGACTCATTTGAAAACCCATTCCACTTTTCCTTTCTGTTCTGACAGTGCTGAATAATTGATCGCTTTTCTCACTGAAGTGGTGCCATTGAACAGGTACACTGGGGGAAATGGGTCATTGCTACATTCAGAAGAAATAAACGTAAACTCTGCCTCTGACTTTCATGTGCGGTGCACATGGGAAAGTCATTCACCTAAAAAACAGATTTAATTTTCCTTATCTATACAGCACACTTTTATCATTATTATTCTTCTTAGTATAATTTTACTATTTTTATCTTTTTTTCCCCGCACCTTCTTGCACCCTCTTCTTTGATCACAAACCAAAGAAATAACAAGGAGTCCAACCCACAAGACTGAACCTATTCTAGTTCAGATTGGAGAATGATAACTTTAAAACACTGAAAGGGTTACCAAGTTGTTTACGGTTCCCACACTTTTTATTTAATGCTCTTTATTGCCATCTATGGTTCCATGAAGGCTTCAAATTGATCCTTTATATATGTATTAGTAGTTTTAAGTACTTTTCATAATCTTAAATCGAGTAAATAAGAACAATTTTGAACAAATCAGTTGCGTGAATAAATTAATGACTCATAAAACCACATTTTGTTCCTGTATAAATCAGTCTTTTGAATGAATCATTTGAATTATGAGCGGAATAAAGTAATTGAATCATCACTTGAATCAGCATTTTTGGAATAAACCGGTTGAATGAATGATTCAATGACTTGTGTGTGTGTGTGTGTGTGTGTGTATGTGTGTGTGTGTGTGTGTGTGTACTCATACCGTGATGTTATGCCACCTATTCCTATGTAAAAAGATCTGAAACAACAGAAACACAAAGACAAACATAATCCTGCCATATAACACAATACGATAAACTACAGATAAAGACTGACAGTGATAAAAAGTCAACAGTTCCATATTGTTACTGGTCTGTACCCTGAAATGGAAAAAGCCCAACTATTACCATTCTAATAGTTCCAGATTAACAAGAAAAATACTCCAGAATTCTTTGTTGCCTCCAGGCCAGCTGCTTTGATTTTGAAATTAGAGTTGGCGTCATGGTGGGTGACTCTGTGAGTAGGGAGGGTGTGTGATTAAGGCAGCATGAAACAGCTCCTGCCATTGCTAAGCAGACAGAAGAACTCCAACTAGCCAGCAGTGGCTCTCCTTCAACATTTTCCTCTCACATACTGAGACATCAACCATTTAGTCTCCAGCATTTTATAAACAGCCTAGCAGGTTTTGTCAAGTGATGCTCACAATCACCTGTCCCTCTTTTTCTTCTTTTTCTCTCCTGCATGTTGCCATGCGCAGCTGTCAGATGTTCTATCTCTCTGTTACTCTCGGCCTCCTCACTGTTACTGTTCATTATTAGTCTTCCAATTTCTCTCTCTGTTTTCTTTTCTCCCTGCCAATATCCCTTCATTCTTCTTTTTTCCATTATGTAGTATAGTCCAGGGGGTTAGTTGGCCTGTTAGCCCCTGCTGGTAGATGCTGTAGCTACACACTCTGAGAGGGGGGAAAGTATCTTTCTCTATTGACAGCTATTCAAATGTAGACTTGTGATTAGCCAAATGACATTTACAGCACAGGTGATTAAGAACTGATTATCATTGCATTCTAATGGCTAGTATTGTCCAGATAGTATAGACTTTCTTAGTATATTTCTTGGGTATTGCATGCCATACTACTACCACCTTTGCTGTTGCATACTAGTACCACTATGCTTTAAATTATGCATACTATGGAAAACTATCTATCTATCTAATCACTATCTATCTATCTATCTATCTATTTGACACTTGATACATAGCAATATATTTTCAGATTTTTTTAAATAGTAAGCAGTGTACAATGAACTGCCAGTAATGTGCTGCAAATTTCTGAGACCCCATTTGTAGCAGGATGTAAATTGTGTTTTGTTTTGATTTTGACATGGCATTTCTCCAAGATGGCATCTTTAATCTTTTTGAATTTGCGTCATTTAAAAAAAACAAACAAACTGTCAATCAATGTCTTGTTTTCTAGCAGCATCATTTTGCTTTTATGCATGTGAAAGTGATTCCAGCCTAAAAGTGATTCTTTCCTTTTCAATGTAAAGATGTCTCTAGATCTTACCAGAATTTCATTGGTTGCCGCAAGCTACATCGCATGCAATAAACAGTATGCTAGTTTTCATTCCGAACACTGCCTCACTTTTATCTGTCCTGCTGTTTAACTTCCTGAATGTTGTAGTTTGGTTCAGGTAGAGTGGAACCCCTCCTCTCCGTCTCTGTTTCTCTATCTCTGCTTTCTTTCTTTCTTTCTGCAGTAAGTATTCAGATCACACTTGCCTGTCTAATTAGAGCAAGGCAATGAGAAAGAAAACGAGAGGGCTTTCTCCCTTATCACCATTCCTACACTCGGTCCTTTCCTCCTCCTTTCTTTCTCTCTCTCCCACTCATTTCATTCTATCAGCTGTATCACAAGCAGATTTTGCTAATTGATTCATTAAGAGCCCTTTAATTTCAAATGGCTTTCTGCATTCATTGTTCTAGAAATGTCTGTATATAAATATATGTTCACTAACAATGTGCATACATTCTAAAAAATGCTGGGTTATTTCAACCCAACTTTGGGTCAAATATGGACTAACCCAACTTTTGTTGGTTAGTCCATATTTGAAACAACCCAGCATTTTTTAGTGTACCGAGAAAGCACCAGCTCATGATATCACTCCTCACTAAGGACACATAAAATAAGAGATGCACTTGAGTTCAAGTGGAATATTTATGGAGAGGTGTGTATACAATACTGTTTTCTTTGCTATTTTAATACATCTACACTTTTGACTTATGTTTTTCTGTATAACGATTCAAAACTATTTATACCTATGCACATTTTAGTCTGTATACAAAAAAAGCACAAGTCAGATGTTCCTCCTACTGCAATGAAATTAAATGCAGAGCACATGAGGAAAATGAAAATGGTCATTACTCGCCTTCATGTTGTTCCAGTATGATTTTCTTTTCTGTTGAACACAGAAGCAGATGTTTAGCATAATGTCCAAGCTGTTATTTTAAATAAAATGAAAGTACGTTGTGACTGCGGCTATCAAGCAAGATTTTCATTGAACAATGAATCAAATTTCAGCTAGATCATCATCCAAAACTACTGTAGCATATGACTTAAGACTTACTGTGCAAGTCATATAAACTGCAGGTATGATACTTAAAGGTGCAATATGTAATAATAAATAAAAATTAATTAATACAATTTTTTTATTAAAATATCCAGAAACCACTAGAACAGTGTTATACATTTTGCTGACTTGTGTACATTATCCCAAATGTTTCGAAGAATGTTTAAATCCAGAGAAATAAGCAATTTTAACTTCGTTTTGCTTCGACAGCTTTCTGCCTCACTCCGCTTCATACTACGATGTTAATAAAACTTTAATACATTAGCTCATCCATGAACATGAGTCCCGTCGGATTGCGTCGGCTGTGGGGATGAAGACGACAACTCCCATGATTCCACACTCAGTCACGGCGTCATCAAACTATGCCTCTGTTTCTTTGTTTGTTTTGAATACGCGCCCTCTAGCGGTGAAAACTTACATATCGTACCTTTGATGCTGTTCTTGTGTCCTTTTGGAGCGTGACAGCCCCATTATTTGGATGCTTGTACATTCTGCAAAACTTTGTGTTCAACAGAAGAAATAAAGTCATACAGGTTTGGAGTTAATGATAATTTTAGAGGGACAGTCCACCAAAAAAAGGAACATTTTGTCATCATTTTTTCACCCTCATGTCTGCTGAACACAAAAAAAGCAAACGGCTTTGGTCATTGACTTCCATTGTATTTTTTGTTTTGTTCATACAATTGAACTTAATAGCAACTGAAACTAGTTAGTTAGCAACATTCTTCGAAATATCTTCTTTTGTGTTTCACAGAGATAAAAAGTCTGCTTTGAACTTTGTAAGTGATTTGGAACGACATGAGGGCCATAATTTAAATTTTTGAGTGTACTTTTCCTTTATATCTTCTGCTTTTTTCCCCTGAGAATTAAAAACTAGTAATCTCACATTCTCTAGGGTTTCTTAGCAAATCTCAACAATGTCACAGGTTTGTGATGACAGTCTGCGAGGTCAGAGATTTATATATGAACTCAAACACTTTCAAATTATCTGAGCCGTGCTTTCCACATAAATGTTGTAGCTCTATACTCTCGCTATGCCAACAACTGCCTAATTTTATATAAATTTTTAATCATTTTAGCAGAAACATGAGGCAAAGTTAAAGAAAAAACACTGAGAACTCCATTAAGAACTGTGATTCCAAGATATGCTATCGATCACAGAACCAGGAACTCTGACACAGAGATCAGACCTTATTGGCTGCTGTGAAACTGAGATTTTCCTACACGCTCGCAACAATAGCTCTCTTGCTCTCTTCTATTTTATTATCCACCTCACTCTCTCTCTTTTGCACCTATTGTGCAGGCTGATCAATAATTGACCAAAGTTTCATCAAATCCAGGTCTGTTTTTCATAGGGCTTGTCTGTTTGAGTACACACTGAGATGCGAGAGGAGAGTGAGCTTGTGGACAGAGTCTCCCGGAAGTCTCTTTGATCTACCACATACTGCTACAGGGGATTCTACAGCAGAGCTCACCACACACTCTCCATCACACAACCCCAACATACAACATGTTACGCTCTCTGACAGTTCCACACCCACCGACCAGCACTGAACATTCACCCTTCCTTACAAACCCGACCCCATGCTACACATCCCTCAGGGTCCGGATCATCATACAACATACTCCATTCAAAAGAAATACCTTACATCCCATTCAGAACATGTTCCCAAAAGGGTCTCCATATGCTGCTGATCTTCAGCGCACACACTTTCTCCCGCCCTTTCTTTAAAATCTCCGTAAGCAGGCTCCCTGGATCGCTCGGCTCATTCATAATGAAATCTGGTGTATGACGGGGCTGGATTAAAGCCGCAGCCAGGGCCGTGCACATGCTGTGGTCAGGGTTCCCGGCTGTTCCTCCTCTTCGTCTCCATCTCATGAAGAGCAAAGATGTGACCCGCTGTGATCAGTCAGGCTTAATATGAAAAATTCAATCAGCCCTTCGCAAGATGCTCGACTCGGCCGTGCCACCGACTGACAGCCATGCATGCAGAGAAACAAGAGAGAATGAAGGTATAAAGAAAGACGACGACATTAATTAATCAATTATTAATTGCTCTTTCAAACACATCCAAGGCTTTGCATTTGGCAGACACATTAATCCAAAACGGTGCATTCAAGGTATATTTTAGCAATAAATGTGTCAGGAATCCAACCTACGGCATGTAGAGCTATATGAATGCTTTTGTTTGGAGATATATTCATGAGGCAATGCAGCATTTGAAGCTTGTTTGTGCATGTCAACATGTGTTAGCACTTAAACAAAATACAGCAAGTTCCTTTTGCAGGTAGAGCTCATCACGTATAATGTGGATAAATGATTCAGGTTGTTGATATCTTAAACTGACCTCCTTAGGCGAGCAGGAGCGAGTAAACAGTCATATTTTATTTCGCAAGTTGCTCCATCTCTGAAATCAGTAAAATCTATTTGGTTGCCATATCAGTTCTTGATTGTTTCCCTCCCTTGCTGCCCACATCCCCTTCCCATCCTCCCTTTCTTTCTCCTGGCCCTCTCCCTCTCATTTTAATTGATGTTGTCTCACTTCATTTGAGCCATTTTGTGCTGCTGGAGAATTTCAAACAAATTTTCTCGGCTTGTTGCATAGCTGTTCATTTCAACCTCCACTGTCACCCATAAAAAGATATTCAATTCTAAAGCACGAATCAGATTTCTCCCCAATACTCTGAAACATTTTGCTCAGGCCAATAACCTTGGCAAAAACCAAGTGGCCATTAACACCGCCTACTATTACGTGCGCCGCTAATGCAAACCACTAATTACAGGGCTTTTTCTACCCATAACTTTAACCTTAATTGCAGTTTCTCATCCAAACCATCAACCCTGACTACTGTGGAATTATATATCTGGTTGATGAGGTCTTATTCACTGCGATTACCACTGTGATTTACGTCTGGGTAGCACTTTGTTGCATAAATATGTGGAAGGCACTCAGTCAAAGGTCTGTTATTTAGAAGCTTTTGTTTGAAATAACAGTTTTGGGCAAATTGGGCACTAAATGAAATGAAATGATCAAAAATGATGTATGACAGCATTTTTGGACCAATACTTTCTGACTGTTGATTTTACCGTGCAGCGTTCTGGGTATCTGCCATGTTTCCACTCTGTAATTCAACTTTGGGAAGCGCATAATAGTAAGGTAATGGGTGCATTTTAATTTCATGCAGAGCACGTCAAAGGATTCTCCACACTGAGACCGTTCAGAGGCGAATTAGGATCCAGTGACTCCATGCCAGGGAGACGGTTATTGATGAATAGATTCTTAACAGCAGATGGGTCTCACAGCAAAATTATCATAGGAGTGAAGGGAAGGAGGAGAGCGAAATAATGGAAGACCCCATATGCCATGAGATTGATATAGTTTTAAAACATACTGAGGCTATTTTTTTAAACCCAGTTCATTGTCTTATTCCTAGCATTGTCTTTGGGTTTGCATTCTGTGAGGAGCATTCATCTGCCCACAGAGATTAAACAGTGGATTGGTATTTCCTGAACCAGTATTGTGGTCCATTCAAAATTGAATTGAGAATGTTTCTATTTGAATGTACAGGATTGGAATATAATTGAGATATCAAACATGACTTTAATTTAAACTTGAATGTAAGACTTGAATGATAGACAGATGGAGAGATAGATGGATATACAGAAAGATATTAGATGGATGATAGATAGACAGATATAGATGGAGAGACAGATTGATACACAGACGAAAACAGATAAAACAATAGAACGATAGATAGAACAGTTGATCGAACGACATAGAACGAACGAACGAACGAACGAACAATCGATCTTAACACCAGGTGGTTCATGCCAAATGATTCACACTAAATTTGCTTTCAAACTCCTGTCCTAAACCCAAGCCTCTGTTTTAGTGAGATGGGTGGAGTGTAGTGTTGTTTTTGGCGGCCTGTTTTAATTTTAGTTTTAGTCTAGTCTTTGTGTGAAACTGTCATTTTAGTTTTTATTAGTTTTAGTCACGTTCATACTCTGGCTGGGGAGGTGTCCTGACAGCAAGCTTGAGCTGGTTAAGTGATGGAGTGGAAGAGGAGGATCAAAGTACTGGGAGCTTTAACTGGCAGGGAGAAGCAGCCTCGTCCCAGCGTGTGGCATGTGTTCTGAAAAAAGGAACAGAGCTCAATGATGATGCTGCTGTTGTTGTTGACGTGGAGCGATCCCACACAAGTTGTCACCCCCGTTTTGATATGGCATTTTAAGGAGAACCAACCATCCACCCTCCTACAGCGAAAGAGCGCTGGATGTGGGGAGGTGGCACCGCTGTGACCGCTGTGCCAGCTTTCTCCCAGCCACCCTCTGAGACTGTCATCTGAAAGATTTATACATTTCACATAGCTGGGGCAAAGAATCACTAATGCAGTTTTTAACGTCACACACTGACTGCATAGTCAGTCTAATTTAGGAATAAAATTCATTCAGTCTGAAGCCCTATATCTTAATTCGCTTACTAAAGTCTTCCCTGGTGGATGTCAGGTCGTGGAACAGCAGTTAGCTTATGTGCTCTAAACACACTGGATCCATGGAGATAATTTCTCTCTCAGTAAAAATATCCAGTCACTCTCAAAAGCTTTTTAAAAATTGTAATCTGAATACATAAAATATATATTTTTTTAAATTCTAAGGTGGTTTGTCACCATTCATTTAATAATATTAAATCATTATTTAATAATATTTAATATTTGTATTTATTTTTTCAAAGTTAAAAAAGCAGCATTTATTTAAAACTGAAATATTTTGTAACACAATACATTCCGTACTATCCTTTCACTTTTGATAAATTTAATGCAGCCCTGCTTTTTTTTTTTTTTTGAACGGTAGTGTAAATATATTTTGAACTTACAAGTGTTTAGGCTGTCAACTTGATCATGCTGTACATTCTTATTTGGAATGGGAGTCATTCTAATCATAACTTTCTCAGACTGGAATCAGCATGCAACCGAAGACAGTTACAAATGGCTATATTTTTTCCATGAGTACATGATTCAGAAAGAGCAGAGGTCTGATTTGATGCAGGCCTGGGGGTGTGTTGCTTCCCCTTATGGCCCTGTGAGATGTAATAGATTGGAAATGTAAAAGAAATGGCCATGCTTTTACTAACATGCGTTCACATTTCAGCAATAATGGCATCATACGAAGACCAGCATTCTATTACATTCCAATAAAATGCAAGAGAGACACCCATGCAGGTAATTGGTTCATAACTTGAAACATTTGCCAGAGCAAAAACAATATCAGAGATTGGAAACATGACACCACTGAAACAAGGGAATGAACCCTGTCCTCCTCACTTATTATTGTCATTTGTCAAGTCAAGCATGTACTGCCTTAAAATATGCATTATAAGCAAACAAGTATATCATGTGTAGTGATCAAATAGAATAAGATGAAGATTTCCTAGAAAAAATTTGGCAAACTAGCCAACCATGTGCCAGAGTGTATGCAAAACTGTGAACATTTAATGAACTCCTCTTTTAGAATGACATGGTCTGTGCTGTGAGAGAGAGAGAGAGAAAGAGAGAAAATAGGTACTGGAAAAAGAAACTGCCAGACACGGTGACGGTTTTGATGAATTTCCTCATCAGAGGTTCGTCACGCAGTGTGGCGGATCTCTATTTTACACCTGACCTTCCCCTGTTAAATACCTTGTTTCACAGCCGCAAGGTAAGCAGATAAGTGCCTACAGTAGCTAGAACAGTGAGCGCTTCACAAAAAAAATCATCACCGACTGCTCTCAGTAATTTTCAGGGACTTTCATTTAAGACCAAAATATGCAAACGCACTAAATAAGCCCCAGTAGCTTTGCAGAGTGAAAAGTGTCCTCCAAAGAAGTCCTCCACAGACTGCTGTGTAATAAACCCACACTATTAGATATTTTAAAGCGCCTAGTTACAGTCCTCAAATTTGACTGGCTGAGCAGCTCTGCTACAGTCCAATAGCACTGAGACATTGTACTGTTTATATCACTCCGCTTGTCTATGCATTAGTGTTTGGGATATGTTTAGACTTTTTCTGCAAGGTACAACAACAAGCCAAATGGTGGCGACAACTGACAGTCTTAGGAAGTCATTCATTGATTAATTCACATTTGTTCAAATACACTAATTTATTTGTGAGTGAACCAAGTGATTGGATCAATTCCTGATAGCATAATAGTTCAACTCTTACTATTTCTCTCATATAAAGATATGAATTCAGCTACTTTCTTAATGAATGAGCCACTGAATCATTCAGTTTCATTCATGAATGAAACAGGAGACCAGTCCTGTCATTGTTATCTAAAACTTTAACTATTAAAATTTTCATTTGATAAAAAACAATTAAAAATGAATTTAATTTAATTTAATTAAAAAATTGGAAATGTTAAAATGTTAAAAAAAATTGGAAACTATGAAAATAAAAAGTTGAGGATAAAAATAAATAAAAAAATTATAGCTATTTAAAAAAAAATACAGCTAGATTTAAAAAGGCAAAAACTAATAAAAATGAGAAAAACAACTAAAATTAAAATATAACGGACAATTAAAAATATTATAAAATATTATAAAAGTATATAAATAATACTAAAATAGCATTGTGAGACATGCAACCATTTCGCTGTGAACAGTTTTCATTAGTGGAGCAAAAAACAGACAAAGTAACAGGCAATATTGTGTCTAAAATTTCATGTTCTCAGTATCACCTTTGTACTCAGTATTACCTTTGTTTACTGAATTGTTGCATAAAAGCAACACCACACTTGCACTAATTGTAATTATATTTGTAGCAGTAGTGGGAATGAGCGTCCATATGCATGTCTTAATAATCACGTGGAGCTGTGAATATTAAAAACTGCGGTTCGAAATCACGGGTCTTTTGATTGTCTTCACTCCTGTCTGGGGCACTAGCCGAGAATGGGCATTTTTTAATTCAAGATGTAATCTTTTTCCATTAGAATAAACTGCAGTTCTGAGATACCAGGCTAGGAGGGGATCATTTTCTAAGTTGGTAAAAAAATAAAAAAAATAAAAAGTGAATGGAAATTAAATCCCTGGGCTCCAAATGAAAAACTATTAAGAGAATAATGAGAGGAATTTCACCCGTTTGCAGAGGGGGTGGCTGTGTTTTTTCCCCTCGGTTCCCCAGCGCTGCCTCACCCCAGTGTGCATAATGAGAGTGTGAATTTGAATCATGCAGGCAGATGGGCGCATCTGATGGATGGAGGGATGCGAGCAGTTGGATGTGACTGTACAGTCTGTGAGCTGTTTAAAGGCCCAAAAAAGTGCTGATGAACACCGTGTGTGGAAATCTGTCTGCCTTAATTCAGTCTGGAGTCACCATGCTGATGATTCTGATTAGAGGGGAGGCTCTGAATGCCATGTGGCAGGAGAACGCGCAACAGAGAGTGGCAGAGAGCAAGAGAGAGGTGTTAATCTCCTCAACAAATCTACTGACAAAAAAACATTCACTAAGGTTTCTTTCTTTTTTTATTATTTTGTCAGTGATAAGACAAATTATGTGCACCCCTAATTACTTTAATTAAAATATTTATGATATGAGGGTAAAAAAAAAATAACACCACAAAAAAAAAATGCTCTAAATATCTTTCAGGAACAAAATAATAACAAATTTGGGTCTTTTATGATGACCAAGGCTGCATTTATTTAAATACAAATACAAAAACAATAACATTGTGAAAAAAAAAAAAATTTTTTTTATATAATTTGTTTTTTGATAGATTTTAACATTTAATTTATTGATGGAAAAACTGAATTTTGCTATTACTCCAGTCTTTAGAAATGATTCTAATATACTGATTTGTGGCTCAAGAAATATTCCTTATTATTATCAATGTTGACAGTGCTTCTTACTATCTTTGTGGAAACAGTTTTTTTTTTTTTTAAATAAAATGAGCTAAAATGATTAAATGTCAATATATTTATTATATTTATAGTATATTTTCAGCAAAAGACAAAAACTAAGGCTAAAACATAACCAGTGAAAAAAACTGAAGAGGTGGAAGAAGGACCAGGTCACCTTATGGCTCATCTGTCCACAGAAAACTAGGTTCAGAGGGGCTCGGCTCTGCATGGATGCATTTAATGTAGCAGCTGTAAGACGGCGAGAAGGGGAAAGAGATTAATCTCACCTTTCTTGGGCAGTAGGTACCATCTCAGCTCTACTCTTGACCAAACCTGTTCAAAAGAACAGCATTTATTTGAAGAAATCTGTTGTAACAATGTAAGTCATTACTGCCACTTTTGATAAGTTTAATGCATCCTTGCTGAAAAAAAGTTTGAAGGGATTTGAAAATCGTTTCAAATGGGGGGAAAAAATCTTCCTGACCTCAAACTTTTTAACAATAGTGCATGTATTACACTGTACACCTATTTCATGTTGTGAATATGTTCTTTACATAACAACACATTAAAACAAACACTGACAACTTGAGTATAAAGAAACCACAACATTGTATTAATAGTGTGCTCATAATTATTTCAGGAGGTTAGGCTCTAACAAAAAAAGTAGTTTTCACATGTTTTAAGTTAATGTTTAAATATTT
Source organism: Sinocyclocheilus rhinocerous (assembly GCF_001515625.1). Classification (NCBI taxonomy): domain Eukaryota; kingdom Metazoa; phylum Chordata; class Actinopteri; order Cypriniformes; family Cyprinidae; genus Sinocyclocheilus; species Sinocyclocheilus rhinocerous. The sequence goes on from NW_015633949.1 coordinate 1,003,506, forward strand.
ATTTTGCACTCTCATCAACTAATTGTTTATATATATATATATATATATATATATATATATATTAGGTACCACTTAAATAAAATGAGCTAAAATGATTAAATGTCAATATATTTATTATATTTATAGTATATTTTCAGCAAAAGACAAAAACTAAGGCTAAAACATAACCAGTGAAAAAAACTGAAGAGGTGGAAGAAGGACCAGGTCACCTTATGGCTCATCTGTCCACAGAAAACTAGGTTCAGAGGGGCTCGGCTCTGCATGGATGCATTTAATGTAGCAGCTGTAAGACGGCGAGAAGGGGAAAGAGATTAATCTCACTTTTCCTGGGCAGTAGGAAGCATCTCAGCTCTACTCTTGACCAAACCTGTTCTCTCTTTCCCAGATAAGGGAACATGAAATATTGCTTTGCATCTAAGACATACTACTCAGACACCTGCAGGGCCAGAAGGTACAAGTGAACACCTTTATACACGGAACCTGATTACCGGCATGTGCACTGAGTTGAAACAGTTTCCATTTATATCTCAAATATTTCTTGTTCTTGGGCGATTTAGTTTTTTCTGTAGATCTGACATGTTTAATTACTCGGTTTTGTTTAGTCTCTTGGCTAAAATAAATGTAGTTTTTCATTTGCATGAAACATTAAAGTGACACCAGGAAATTCCTTTTGGGTAACATAATCCTCTAAGCCCATATAAGTGCTGATAATAAAAAAGACTAAGTCTTTGATAAGAACAGGTGTGGAATGAGGATGAAGAAACCAAGAAAAAAAGCAAAGAAGAATAAAAGGAGGGCTTGGAGGAAGAAACCTCAGAGAATCTATTGATGACATTTGTGGAGGAAACCGAATCTGCTGAATATCAAGGTGCAAAACTCAAGAGACGCTGAAGTTATACCCAAAGGTACCATGTCTTCCTCTTCACCTGGTCTTTATCCCTCTCTCACTTTATCCCAATACAACCGAGGGAGTGATGTGAAGTATGGAGTTCCATAACGACTGAAAAGCGTGGGACAAAGCCTTGAAGAAAAGGTGGTGATAAAATGTTCAAAGTTAAGGAGGTCAGGGACATGAAGAGCACGATTTACAGCCCTTTTGCCCACTGTAAACCATGTCCTTCATGGGCCCAGGTGTTTCACATGGTCACTTGACAAGTCCAATGCCACTGACTATTAAATGATTTTTAAGGGCTCTGGATGAAGACTATAGATTCACTGGGAGACACCGCAGGGTAAAGAAACGTCTTAAATGGAGTCTTGAACTCCAAGCCAAAGGTATATCAAGAATACAGAGAGCATGTGGAACTACACATCTATAAACTGGTCCAGGTTATGAGAATATACACTACCATTCAAAAGGTTGGGGTCTGTAAGTATTTTTGATGTTTATGAAAGAAGTCTTTCACTGAGACTGCATTGATTTCCAAACCAGTATGATTTACTTACGGTGTACCAAAAAAGGACAGACGTTGAAGAATGTCCTTGCAACTCTTTTCCCATATGAAAGTGAATGAGGATCTGGCCTGTTGAGTTTCAAAATGATTTAAAAAAAGCACACAGATGTACCATAAAACTAGTTTAGATGACTTATGCAATATACTCCAAGTCTTCTGAAGTCTGTATGCTTCGTATGCTTGTCAATGACAATTTGTCACATTTCGTTGATGTCATTGACATCAAACCGGTTGTTATGTAGTCTAATGGCACCATATTTTTTTTCAACAAGATTTTCAGTCAATAAAATCTTACAGTTTGGTCTATTTTGCATAAAGAGCTCTCAAATGACATCTGAACCACTTTTATGATAGATCTATGCGCTGTTTTATCATCATTTGGTAGTTCGACAGCCTGGATCCACTTTCATGTTATGATAACATTTTGGTACTTTTATTGTCATTTTGAGTTAAACAGCACAGATCCCCATTCACTTTTATTATAGCGGCAAGTACATTTCTTTTTTTAAGGGAAGTAAGTCAAACTGGTTTGGACTTCAGCAAATGAGTAAATAATTTGGATTAGAAAATAAATTGGATGCAACCCCAAAACCACATAGAAAAAAACAATGCCGTTTTTATGTGGAAATACAAGGATTTGTCACAGCCGAGAGAAAATGACTGAATCCATGCAAAATTCACAGGTATGAGATGACTCCAAGCCGGAAACGGGATTAAACCAGCGGTTAAGGGTTAAGAGAACATGTCAGATTAACATGACAGGATTAAATGCTAAAAGTGAGTTTGTTTATATGGACCATGGCTGCTCATTTTTTAAAATCCGAGATTTGTATTCTGGAACGCAGCTCAAGCTTTTTCTTAAATACACGGGTTCCATCAGAAGTTAATTTAGCAAATGTTATTAGGCCAGAGGGTACGAACAGATATAAAACTTAATAAAGAAATTGAAGTGCTCGTTGAGAAAATAGTGTAATTGAGCCCAAAGAAGGCTGGAGACGGAGTAAATTAAGCAGCCATTGCAGAGATGACGAGATTCTAATGTTTCCCCCTCCTGGATTCAGTTCACTGAGACGAGCGAGTGAAAAAGTTTCTCTTCCATCATTGCGCTCACTGTGTTTGCTTATCAGAAGCAATTATGGAAAGTTCCACAAACTCCCTTCATCTCCTCATCGCAACACAAAGTATCTTGCATGCATCTGGAGAGAGAGGACGCAGGCTGCTCCTCCAGGCTCTTCATTACTGCTCCACACATGATTGGCTTATTTGATCAGATTTCTCTCCTCATACTCTTCCTCTGTTCTCTATCGTCTCCCTCCATTAATGCATAACTCTGTCTGGCCCTCTCGTGTGTAGAGTGGGCTGAACAGGTGAGCTCTAGGATGTCTGGCAGAAAAGAGTCATCAGAAAAAATGACAGGAGCATTTCATAATGTGGAGATTGGGAAGAAGAAGAGAGAGAAAGAAAGAAAGATGTGGGGGGGAGGGAGATGAAAAATACTTCACATACTGTATGCTACGGAGGTTAATAAGTCTGCAATGGCTGCATCTGAGACACTTGATGTTGAAAAATGCTGAGGCATATATAATCAGTGTTGGGGGTAACTCATTACAAGTAATGCGAGTTATGTAATCAGATTACTTTTTTCAAGTAACTAGTAAAGTAACGCATTATTTTTTTGCATTACTTTTAAAAGTAACTTTCCCCAACACTGTATATAATATTGTATAAAAAACGATTTTCAATTATTGTAAATAATTTGTATAAATTATTGTAATTATTATTATTTTTAGAAGAAAAATACGTAACGCTTTACAATAAGGTCACATCAGTTAATGTTATTTAGTTCATTAACTAACAATGAGAATTAATCTTTTTTTAAAGTATTAATCTTTGTTAATGTTAGTTAATAAAAATACAACCATTGTTAGTTCATGTTAGCTCAGGTCCATTAAATAATACTAATAGATGCAACTTTTGATTTTAATAATATATTAGCAAATGCTGAAATTAACTAAGATTAATAAATGCTATAAAAAGTTTATTTTTTATAGTTAGTTCATGTTACCCAATTTATTGCAAATGAATGCAACCCTATTGTAAAGTGTTTCCAAGAATAAGAATAAGAATAAGAATAAGAATAAGAATAAGAATAAGAAATTTATGTCATGGGGACCAAACACTTGTCCAAAGTAAAACGTATGACTGGAGTTAAACACCTGCAAGCAATGACGTAATGTAATTAGTTACTCATTTTCAAGAAAGTGAAACAAAATGTAACATTAGTTTCAGATTAAAGTGTATAATTATGGCAATGTGACAGGTCTGTGGGAGATGGTGTAGGTGTGTTTTGGCACCAGTTCTTTCCATTACTCACCACACAACAATTCTTCCTCACATTTTTGCTATTTCACTTCTATGCATGGCAGTCATGCGTGTAGGTCGGCCTGAAGTTTTCCCTGACCTTTTCTCCAGACCTTCTCCTCTTCTTTCCACTCCATACCTTTCATCTCTGTGAATCTACCAAAACAAAGCTCTTTCATGCATCTGTGGCACTAAATATGTCAGCTCTCCTCTGCCGGACGGATGCTGGCTGCCTGGACTCAGCTTTGAACTGCTGAGAGACCTCTGCTATAAACTTCTGCAAGAGGTTGACAGACAGACAGAGAGAGAGAGAGAGAGAGAGAGAGACGGAGAGAGATCAACCAGTCTTTAATATTTCATCACAAATGCGAGTATGGCAGATGACCTGGAGAAGTTGCAGGCATGGGGACCCTGCTGCGGCAGCTTCGCCGAGCTCAGTCGACTTGGTTCACTAGCACGCACCGCAGAGGAACCGACTGCCATTTTGTCTCCACCAGCCCTAAAATTGGATCCAAAATTCCAACATGTCAATCAATCTATAAACAAAAGTTATGTTCAAATCACCTGATTAAAATTGTACTGGAATTTACAGGGTATTCAGACATATTGAATGATTATCCTATATGTTTAATCTGAAGGGCACTTTACAGGATTTATCAATTTATAAAATCACCCAAAAATCACATTTATTTTATTTTAGCAATATAATTAGGGAATATTAGTATAATTTAATACTACAGTTTTCTATTTTAATACATTTGTAACACTTTATTTTAGGTTCTCTTAACTAGTTGCTTATTAGTATGCATATTACTAGAATATTAGCCATTTATTAGTAGTAATTAAGCACATATTAATGCCTTGTTCTACAAGACCTTATTCTACATCCCTAATCCAGCACAATACCTAAACTTAACAACTACCTTACTAACTATTAATAATCAGCAAATTAGGAATTTATTGAGGGAAAAGTCGTAGTTAATAGTGAATAAGTGTTCCCTATTCTAAATTTTTACCAATACATTTAAAAATGTTATTTATTCATGCCATTTCAAAGCTGAATTTTTTAGCATCATTACTCCAGACTTCAGTGTCACATGATCCTTCAGAAATCATTCTATGCTGATATGGTGCTCAAGAAACATTTCTTATTATTATCAATGTTAAAAACATTGTGCAGCTTAATATTTATGTGGGGGAAAAAAACAGGATACAAATTTCAAAAGAACAAAGTTCAAAAGAACAGCATTTATATTAAAAATAAAATTTTTGTAACATATTATAAATTAATTTACTGTCACTGTTGATCAATTTAATGCATCTTTGCTGAAAGTAGAGTGTTAAAAAAAATCTTACTGACCGCAAAACTCTGAATGGCATTTATCGTTATTTATACCAATCATTTTCTTTAACTAATAATAAACATTTAAATATTTAAAATACTTTGACAAAATGTATTTTGTCAAGGTGAGTGAACTTCAACAGAAATCCCCTCTTCGGTGTGTAGGAAGCAGGGTATCCTGTGCAGGAACCTGTGAATCAGATCACAGCTACAGTCTTATTAGCATAATGAACCATCAGTACATCACTAAAATCATATGTCACTGTCTGCAGACACTATACCCCCCAACAAGACTCCAATAATTTGCAAGAGCCCACGTTAAGGGTCTACCACAAATACCGTAGGTGGTCTTCATTAAAAATTCATTATTCTGAAAGTCTCAACCAGCCTGAAACTATGGGGATCCACTGGTGCTTCCATGCAAGTGTTACAAATCAGCACTGATTGACCAAAGAAAAGCTTTTCAGTTCCAAGACATTGTGCTTTTTTAGCACAATGTCTTTGGGGATTCGTGGAGCTCCACAGGCCTTTCAGCTTTAATTTAATTTTGGATAAGGTGAGCTATTAGTGGCTGGAAGCTGCTGTGTCAGGCCTAAAAAAAAAAAGTAGATTTTGTCCTCATGTGGAATGTTGCAAAAACACCAAGCACAAAATGTATCTGTGCATATGAATATGTGTGCACTCATGATACATCCTTGTGCCTGCACTATTCCCTTTTGACACATTACACAGGTTGCTGCAGTACACCAATGAGCAACTTGTTAACATTTCTTTTTGATTATCTTTAACATGGGTAGGGATAAATAACACAGCAAAGAACAGTTAGGTCAACTAACTTCACTAAGGTCAATGCTTCACTCAATAAGAAGACAGAGACCAAACACAAAGCAGACAAAAGTAATTGTATTAGACAGATTCCTCCCCATGGACCACAGATAAAGTAAACATTTGGAAAGTGGCAATACTCTTTGTAAACAGAGAATGGACACAACACAATACTCTAAGCTAAACAGCTCAACAGACAGGACTAAAACCTGTGTCTGGGGACTACTGCTGACCCAAATGGTGGTTTCTGAATGTTTGCCATATCAATTTTCTTCTTTTAAACACTATTCAATACAAACATTGTTACGGTTATTTACATTTTACACTAAATGGGAATTGAAGCCATTATTTTGGCATTGCTAGTAGTATTTTTTTTTTTTCTGGAGCAAAACTGCATTCAAAATTGATTAGTTAGGGGTTTGCTTGGACAACTAGTCAACTAAATTGGTCTAACTCACAGGCTGGTTCTTAACCAGGGGTCGGGGCCCACTAGGAGTCCTCAGGAATCATCCAAGGTGACCACAGGATGACTTAAATGTATTTACTTAGTAATCAGATTTCAAAATCAGATTTATTCCTCCCCCTCAATAACTACTGTTTTTACCGAAGAACATACAGTTCTTGAAACATTTGGAATCACAAAATGAATTACCAAAATGAAATTACCAAAATTGGTAATGAAATACCAAAAGAAGCCTAATGGGGGCCATTAAATATTGTGTTGGACAAAGAGCCGTTTACTCAAAAAGTTTTAGACCTACTGGTCTAAATGGAAGCCTGGGATAAATTAGACTTTTCGGGTTCACCTAAACAATGTTTTTAGGGAGCATTTATTTAAGACATGTTCAAAGACAGCTAGACAGTCGTTTGAAACACCATTCCATTGTGCACTACTTTTTTCACCTTAAAACAGTTTAGCAAAAATTACTTTACTGACCCTTTTTGACTGACATTCTTCTGTGGAACACAAAACAAGATATTTGGAAGTCCATACAATGAAAGTCAGTAGAATCCAAAACAGCACTGGGCCCTACTGATCTTCCTTTGTAAATATCATTATTTAAACTCAATATATACAGTATAACCTGATTTAGGTTCTACCAGAGGATTTATATTTCATTATCCCTGGGATGAGAAAGGCTGGTTTCTAGCAATCAAGAGTCCAGTAGTTGCTGGAAGACGTGGAAGCCAACCACTTATCCTCAGGAGTGTGCATGGCTCTCTCGTGGCTGTCCTGTCCAATTGACAGGGATCTTTCCCTGGCCTGGTTTAATCAGAGTTCTGCCAGGATTGTGGATTTCTTAAAATGTTCACTGGCCCTTTCTCACTGGCACTCAGCTCACGCTCTCTGACTAGAGGATTTGACAAGTGTTTTCAAGGACACGAGGCTCCTCTGAGAGGGTGTCAGGGTTGTGTGCTCTGAGATGGTTGGCAGGGTGGCAAAACTGTTTCTTTTTCACCCTCAAGGTCATCTAACACTCCCTTCCTTCTCACCCACAAAACCCAACTGGCTGAAATGATAAGTCAGCTGCGACCGCAAGTGAATATGTCCATCAGCGTCAGAGTGAACATGTTGACATGAAATTACTGAGAATGCCGGAATTGGGAAAATCACAGCATGCTAGTGAGGTTAGCCATGCTTTCTCAGCCCTCATCAGAACTGGATGAGAGACGTATCAGCGTCACATGCTGGCATTGACAACAAGAGTGCCATTAACCAATAATGCCTTCCTCGCTTTCTTCCTCCAACCTGAGGTTCTTCTGAATTAAATTACTGATGTTTCAAGGCCTGACAGCAGAGAATAATCTTCATGTGTGTTTGGATAGGCTAGGCTACACTGGGCTCCTTACTGCCTCCTGCTGAATGATGCAGAATCAAATCGATAAACAGATTCATCCTGATATAAAAAGGCGATCGTGATACTCGCTGACATTTATGCCTTCGTGTTTATAGACGATTTGGTTATGTTTACCAAAGAAAGATTATTCAGCCAAGAAGTGATTTTTTTAGCATCATTCTATTGATTCTTTTAGATGCTGAATGTGTTTAAGGATGTATTGTCCTCTCAGCATATTTACTATCTCGCGTTTATCAAACCGAGTGCAAATCAATCGCTGGGCCTGTCTCCACGAAGACCGAGAGACTGTATATTCACCTACTTTACTCACCTACTTGCTGAAATAACTTCAAAGAAAGATCCTTCTCAACAGGAAAATATTTATTCATATACACACACATATTTCCAATGTTAGGAACCCACTGAGGTGAAATGTTCTGCTTGAAATGAGCAAAGGGATTTAACCTCTGATTCTGATGCAGAGGTGATACAGTAATGACATTTTGAACACTGTACTCCAGAGCAAGGCACTTACAACACCAAGAATATCGGTTTGATCCCCAGGGATCAGGAACTGATAAAACGCACATACATTTCGTCAAAGGAATTGTAAAGTCAGCACTTCATTTTGTGCAATCGATTTCAAACTCACTTTTCCTCTATTATTTTGATATGCATTTCAAAGCACATTCCATGAACATATGAATTTTGTAGCCTGAACTGGAAGCCTGGGATAAATCAGGCTAGTTTCGTGTTCTCCTGACCACAATTGGACATGTTTTTATGGAGGATTTACACAATGTGTCATAATTTACTCACCCTCATGTTATGACTTATGTTTGACTTATTTTCTTCTATGGAACACAAAGCAATTCATTGTATGGATATTTTTTTCCATACAATGAAAGTCAGTAGGGTCCAAAACAACACTGGGCCCCACTGACCTTTTTAAAAAACATCATCATATTAACTCAATGCATATTAACAGATTATTTCAAACTGTATTTCCAAGCACATTTTGTGAAGGACATGCAAATTTTGTTTACTGAATTTTGTGGATCAAAGGGAGACTTGATTTCCCCCCTGACAGAATGTTCCAACTTGTCAAAACAGAATAACATCGTACTACTAGCAAGAAATAGTACGGTGATCTCCATCACTAAAACCACAGTGAATGCGAACCCTCCCCATCTTTTCTTCCCTTGTCTAAGTTAAAAACATCTCACTTGCTTCAGTTAAGGACAATATTATATCATGTACCCATCCTTGTTCCTCAAGGACATTTTTGTAACATACTGCTCAGTTAAAGACAACTTGCATTCACAGAGAAGGCAAACCACAGAAAGGTAGACAAAGTCTGTATTGACAGTTCTGTACAAACAGATGCCTCGACTCCCCTCGTTTCGCTGTAAATGTTCTGCTTCTGTCTCCTTCTGTTTTATGCACATGAAACAAATTCGTTCTCTAGCTCTCTCACACACAAACATACACCCTGGAGAGAACAGAAAAGAGAGGCCAATGGGGGGAAAAAAAGCAAAAGAAAAAGCACATGAGAGAATCTGCAGGCCAGAGAAGTGTGCATACTAAAAGAGACACCTTCCTCTTTCCTAGAACTTTATTTTTTCATGAATGATTAAATATTAAACTTACATTTTTGCTCCAGTTAATTGCATGTCAACACACCGGCAGGAAAGGCCAGAACTGGAAGCGAGGGGGGGATGGAGGGCAGCGCATGATCCTCATCTACACTGAATATCCTGGCAGGGTCTGGAAAAAGACGGGTTAAGCATCAGCAACTGTGAGTTTGAGAGAAAGAATGTGTGCATGTGGGTTCTGGAGAGTACAGCCGTCAAGAAGAGCAACACCATCACTAATTCATGGGCAGCTTCTGCTCTTCCAGGCTGGCGTTGCTCTTCAAATGACCTTTCTTCTCCCACAAACACACTTCTCTGCAGTACAGTGGCATGGACGTTGCTGCGCACAACTATGAATGATAAAAGCACATATGAGGTAATGGAGCACGCATGCAGGGCTAATATTATCTTAAGTTTAGTGTTATAGAGATCAGAGAGTCAGCTGACGCAAGGTCTGTGTGATGGAGAGCTGGTACTCAAACCCATTCTGGCCTCCTTGGAATATAGGTGTCTACCTCTGCGTGAGCGGAGCCTTGGGTGAATCATTGATTTGTAATGTTACAATTGTACGCCGTCTAGACAGGCCGACAGTGGGAGGGTAGGAGCAATGAGAGGGCCATATTGTGTTCATTCATCTCAGAATGCTCACAGCTTGCTCGCTTTAAAAAGCATTCAGCCTGACACAGGATGACTGAACACTACAGTCATGCTTAAGTCTTTATTCCTCGCTGTTTCTATCCCTTGTATCATGCAAATGCCTGCCAATGATTCAGGTTAAGGATGGCATCTGCACACCTACGTGCCACATGCATCTAGGTCAATGACGTATAAGAGTGGCAACGAAAATTCTTTTAAAAAGTAAGCTCCTTTCTATGATATAATTTTATGTTTTTCTCTTTAACCACACCATATGACTGTTTTATTTTATTATTATTTATACTATCGTAGTATTTATTTTAGCTTTTATTTTTATATTTTGAGTTTTCATTTTAATTTTACTTGATGTTTTGTGTGCATTTGTCATTTTTATTAGTTTTAGATTTAAAAAAAAACATTTAGAAAAAAAATGTTTTTATTGATTTTTATTGATATATTAAATTAAGCTGCCAAAGCAACATAATTTTTTAAAATCTAATATTTATATTTAATTTCAAGAGCTTTGTATTTAATTATATGCACATTTTTAATAGGATTAGTTAAAAAATAACAACACTATCTTGATTATGTTGACAGTTTTTTTTTTTTCAAATAATTAATATGCAGCAACTTTGTTATAAAATTTTTTTTTTTTTTTAAATTGCGTAATTATTAATATATATAGCCATAGGTGTATTAAAGTCATTGTATAAATGAATGAATTGCATATGTAAAATATTTTCGAATAAATAAATAGATCCAATGACCATCAAGTTATTGACCCATCTCTTCTCAAACAGCCCAAGCAAACAGTCACCATCTGAAGTTTCAGCTTTCGGTATTTCATTTACATCACAACTGTTATGGGTCGTGGCCTTACAACAGTCACCTGTCTGTCACAGCTGGTGGTGACCTCATAATGAATCACAGACATGATGGGACAGAGTGTAGCATGCCCTCCATCATTGGATAAGGTTGGCTCCATCCGTTCTCTTCCCTGCTTCCTCCAGATTTCCATTTGATTTGATGCAAGCTTTTTCTGAATGAGTGGGGAGCCCTCTTTACAGGCAGCAATTCAGAGGGCCAAAGCAAGAGCAATCAATTCTTAAACCAGAGTCTGCAAACTGAAAAAGAGCAGTGAGAAAGGCTGCAGACGTATCCATATCAAAAGCTTTAAGGGCTTCGGCTAAAAGTGCCGAGACGGTAAATGGGACTGAGGGTGTGTGGATGATTAAAGCTAACCTGCTCAGAGCAGCGACGGCCGTGCTCGGTTTGAGAGTACGCCACTCTCTCTTATGGCTGACATAATTGATTTTCACCGCTTCCAGCTTCTTCGGTGTTTGTCTGTCTGTCTCTCACCGAAATCAAGAGCAATATTGGACATTTTCTCTGGGCTGAATTTCAATTGAAATTCAATTCCTGAATTTGATTTGAGCCAGCAAACAGGATGCAACTGCAATTTTAATTGGAATGCAACCAAGTATAATTAAAATGAATTGAAATTCAAAGAAATTCATAACTGGGATATATATATATATATATATATATACACACACACACATACACACACACACACACACACACACACACTGTGGAGATCAAAATTAGAGAATAACCTACAATTTCCTAAATTTCAAGGCCACTGCTTAGTCCTATCCTAAGGAGTAGAAGGGCAATTTTTAAGCATATTTCATAAATTAATTGTATGGAAACACAGTATAAAAAACTTAAATGTGATATTTGAAAAAAGAACTGATCAGAATTAGAGAACATTTAGATATACCTCCAAGTTATTGGTTTTAATCTGGCATCTGTTGCAAATTTCCTTAATTATATAACAAACCATATGCAACTGGCAGCATTCCTCTAATTTTCACCAAGATTGCAAGATGGCAGGCCGCTCTAAGGTGAATGAAACCCTGCAACAGAAGGCAGTCCAGATGAATGCCAAAGGGATGACCCTTTCAGCCCCTGCAAGAGAAGATTTTACAATGGCACTAATTCATTCAAGTCCCCCAAAAAGACTGGTCGTCCATGTAAATGCATGAGAAGACAGGATAATGCGGAGACTCTCGATGGGGAATCGGTTCAACACTGCAGCTGGAATTGCTCGCCAGTTCAGCGCTGAACAGGGTATGGATCGATAGATTCAGACAGACAGACAGACAGACATGAGGGAGCACTAATCTACACCTTGAAATTGAACAAGATATATTATTGATGCCTTGTCTTCCTTTGATTCATAATAGGAAAACTACCCCTTACCTCCCACCCTTTCATCCATCCAGTCCCCTCATTCGCTCACTCTTACTCACATTAACTACCAAATGCACTCTTTTCACCTTCTCAATCACTCCGTGGGAGTTCCCCCCATCTATTAGCATTCAGGTTAGGAAAGTGAGGGTTACAAATGAGTTCTCTGATTTCCTGACTCCATGAGCTTTTAAGCAGCATCTAAAAAGCTGTGGCTCTTGAGCTATTTGCTTACCTCTTGTTGTTTAGATAACACACTTTTTCAAGTACTCCTCATTGATTTGATTAAGATCTGCCGCTGCATAAAAACACCATGGCTCTCTAATGTACTTTTCCTCATCTTTTCTGAAACACAGCCGAGTGATTAGAGAAAGGCATTCATCACCTCTCATTACACTAGCAGCTGCACTCTAAGAAACATGATCTTTCTGTCTCTCCTCCCTATCTTTGACACATTACCTCATATGCTCTGTCATCCACAGATACTGCATCTGAAAGCTAGTTGCAGTGTATCTCCTCCTCCATCTCTGTTGCCATTCTCCCGCACATCTATCTCTCCTATACAAACTTCAGAATAAAACTGCAGTTGTTATGTTTACTTGAGTGATGTCAAGCATATCAGTGCAGCGGCATGTCAAGCAGAAAACCGACCGAGTCAGCAAATTTGCCTCGTACAGGAATACTTGACAGAGCCACCTCAGCTGAAATGCTTCAGAAACCACACACTGCAGAAACATGCAAACAATGATAGCGTTACATGCCTCCAGAGACCTAAGAACCAAAGCAGACTTAGGAAATGAACATTCTGATGTGTGGAGATCTGCCGCCAGTAAGCATTAGTATTACTGTTGGTTCAACTATTAAGGTTTAAGACTTGAAATTAATATTTCAACCAAAATTTAAATATAAAACTAAATAGAAACAAAATTAAAATTAACCAAAAAAAAAAATGAACAGTGAAAATTTCAAAATAATAAACTGAAAATAAAACAACAACAAAGCTACTGTCAGACTCTGTTTCTGTCTTGTGTTGTGTTTTGTTCCCACATGCTCCATGTAATGTTTATGCCCTTATTTGGTCTTCCTGTTCCTGTTCCCTGTTTAGGTTAATTTGTCCCAGGTGTTTCCTACGTTTATTATGTCATTATTTCCAGGTGTTCCCCATTTAGTTCAGAGTATTTAAGCCCTATGTTTTTGATTGTTTCTTCGTTCGGTATTGAATGTCTTTATGTCTACTTCTCCTGCTATGCGTGTTTTCCTGGTTCCCTAGATGTCATTAAAATCTCATGGTTGATGTACTCCTCGTCTACTCGTTCCTCGCTCCGTGGTCACTCACAGTAGCAGCATGAAAGCTACATTAAAAATTCAAAACTATAATTTGTTGTATGTTGCTGGTCATCCGGTCAGTGGCCATTAGTATTACTGGGATAGTTTATTTAGTTTCTAAACTTTGGAGAAAAAAAAATAAAACTAGCAATGACAGTGAAATAATAAAAACTAAATAAAATTAAATTAAAAATGAAAATAAAATGGGGGAAAAACTACATTAAAAATTCAAAATGATAATTTGTTATATTTTGCTGTCTGTCAGGTCAGTGGGCATTAGTATTACTCTTAGTTTAACTAATAATCTTAGTTTTAGTAATTAAGGCAATAGTTCACCCAAAATTAAAATATAAAACCAAATATTGAATTTGTTTTTTTTTTGTCATTTTCGGCGCTTGACAGATTGTAGTTATATTGAAAAGAGCAGTGTTCCACAACAGAGAGAAAGTCATTCAGGTTTGGAACAAGATAAGGGTGAGCAAATTATGACAGAATGTTAATTTGTGTGTGAACTATTTCTTTAATGGTACTACTACTATTACTACATTCTAGTTAAGAGTTATTAAAGCACAGAAGCCTGCAGTGGAATATTCAAGGTCATGCCTCACCCCAACCACAAATCCGATTACCAGTGACACTCTCACATCTACTTGAGGGAAGTGCTCTTTTGAAGCTTCATCCTTTTCTTACTAACTCAGAGCCTGATTGTACATTAATCACATGGCACATCACAAGAGCTCAGAAGCTAATGCTAAAGCCCATCACTCTGCAATCCAAGCTAGCTTTATTAGACATGTGACACAGGGAGGGTCAGTGACGGCCTTTGGTGGGATTACAGCACATGGACTTCAGAGCAAACTAATGGATCATCAGAAAAAGCTCCAGTGACTATTGTTCGCTCTCCAGCCACAGACGGCATAATACTGTATTCCCACCTTGCCGGTGGGCATCTGGTCACAAAATTGTATGCTTGTGTACTTTCTAAGTTTGGACCAAATCATATTTGTGTTACATATGAAGGACTTCTAAGTGCTGTCAGTGGTGAAGCTACACACTCGTATGGCATCTGGAAGCATGATCATTCAACCATGCTGCTCCATTTGCAGTTAGCTAAAGTATATGCTTTCCATCCATAGATTAAAGCATATCAGTGACCATCAGAGCTACAAAACAGCAGCTCAGATCAGTCGTCATCAGGACTGAATAATTTATGCACACTGTGATGAAAACCATATGCTTCCATCAGGAAACCACACACTACTTATAGCCGAATGTTCACAGGTATCTCGGAAATTAGATTTGTGGCTAGACGTAGCTAATGTTTTTTTTTTAATTCATATTCCACTCAAGATCAAATCTTACTTTCTCGTTTCACTTATTTCTTCTTTTGAAGTAAAACTAAATATTTTGAAGAACTGTTGGTCATATAATGGAAGTCAGTGTAATGGTCAAAACAACAGGTTGGAACAATGACACCCTCAAGTTAATTGGGTCCAATGTTGTTGATGGGCAATTTTCATTTTCAGATGAACATCAAACTTGCAATGGTATGTCAAAATGACAAACTGTTTAAAAGAAAAAAGTTTAAAAAAAGGGGGGG
>NW_015633949.1:1019127-1023698 GCF_001515625.1 Sinocyclocheilus rhinocerous
AGGGGGGGGGGGGGCATGTAAATTCATTGTAAAACCTGAAAAAAAAAAAGTTTATGGAAATCTGAAATTGAATTATTTTAAGCATAATTATTTTAGTTTGTTTAGTAATTATTTTAAGAAAGCCTTGAATATTGTTAGATTTAAAAAGTTTTCTTATTCTGGTTTTGAAAATTTGTTTTAGTTAGGCTCTGTTTTGTTTAGGCTATTTCGGGATCATTATCATTTGAGAAGAACCAGAATCCTTTAATAAACTCTCATGACAACTCTGATATCAATCTTGAACAATGTATTTTGTTTCTCTTACAATCATGGTTATGTTTAGGTTTGGGTCACATGTTTTTGTAAAACCCAACCATGTTGTACGAATTATTGCAAATGTTGAATGCTTCATTCAGGTTAAAATTCTCACATGATAATGGACCTGACCAAGCATTTACAAAAAACATGACCTAACCAGAAACCTAACCAGAAATGGTTGGATGCAGTGCATGATTTAAAGGGGTTAAAACTGTGACACTCACGTGATAACTGTATTTCCCATGCCAGACTCTTACACCAAAACCACACAATATGATCCTGTCTCTTAAGGGGAACATATTTGATTTGACAGGGTGAGGTGAAAAAAAAATCTGACTTTTCACCTCTGAGCTTACATTGTAAAAAGCCAATATAGCACAGCTGTAGCCTGGTAAGACAATTAGGTCTCTTTTCATTCACCACCTATTCTCCTCTACTTTTCTTCTCATTCCCGCTCATTATACTTGCCAATCTAAGAGGGAGGAATGACCTCCAGGGCTGAGATTAAAGAGGGCTGAGCAGAGAGCTGCAGTGTGTGTCCAACAGACTGGGCTAGAGCTGCAGAATGCAAACCAATAGTCCAAGATTCATAATTCATATTTCATCCTCATGTTTGCCTCAGCATAGATCATTTCTTGCCCTCTCCACAAACACAAATCCTTTCACTATTCCCTACCACCCATTTGCCCCCTTCCCTGTCACAAGCATCCCTTTCCAGATGGCTGCCACTATGCTTCAGTGTTAACTATGGTCAACACGTCCCACATAGCCCTCTCTGGAGTACTGGCACTAACCCACTTTTCCCCTACTATTGATCCCTCCTTCCACAGAAGTAGCCTCAACTCTCTTCCCTTCACCTCCACTCCCATTCCCCCAGGAAGTTCAGAGTGTGAATGTCTTCTTGGATTAACGTGATCTGTTTCCCACTGAGCGATACAGTGTCTTATTGGTAATCCATTATAGAGATACTGAGTCTGGAAAAGTAGCTTGGCACAAATAGTGAACCTCACATGTGGATTAAACATTCAATAATATTGATAAGCAAGGATCATGTTTTTATGACCTCTGACTTTAAAATTATGTCAGAACAAGCTAGTCTAAAGTTATGGAAACACATTAACCAATCATAAAACAGCCACATTCACTTTGAATAGACAAGAATGCATGTTTACTTGTATGCCAGTGTTATTTTAGTATCATTGAGATATAATTATAGTTTTTATTAATATTCTGAATTTGTTTTATTTGTATATTTTAGTAGTTATTTATATACATTTTTATGTTTTTATTCATTTTTATTTCAGTTTTAGTTTTAGTTATTTCAGAATGATTTTAGTATTAAGTTAAACTAAATTAAAATGAAAAATGTTACCTTGGCATCCAGCTGAAATAAAGTAATATATTATTTTATTTCAGTTTACTTTATTTCAAGTTTTTTGTGGTTTTAGTTTTTCTTTTATTTAACTATAATAACCCTGTTGCATGCACAACATTGCTGTCTATGATTCAGGAATTGTACATGTATGTAGTATCAGGTAACACAAATTATTTAATTACTAATAATTACTAAATTAGGAAAAAGAGAACATTTTCTTCTGCCAGTATTTTAGTCTTGTTTTCTAATAAAAATATACTTAAGACAAGATAAATGTAATAATACAAAATAGCATGAAATATTATAGAAAATACAGGAAAATGTATCTTAAAATAAATGTGAGATTTCTTTTTTGGCATAAATCTAACAAAAATGTATTATGTTTATGCACAACAAGAAAAAAACATTACAATGCAATACAAGGAATATATTTAAATCAACATATTATATATATTATACAGTATATTATAGTATTTTTACAATGTTGCCTCCCAAGTAAATATATCTTGTTTAAATTATGTTAAATTATGTCTTTCAAAATAGATCAGAATATTTTTGATGACAAACAAGACAAAATACTGATGATTTGAAAATTATTATTATTATTATTATTATTTTTTTTTTTTTTTTGCAATAAACACGCTTTGTTACAATTAAATTAACCTACCAGTTGAGGATAAGTCCATTTCTGTTTGGCATGTACATAATGCCTGACCTCCAACAGAAAGGTACACATTGACCTGAGATGACACCATTACATCTCCAGTGCAATGAAATGCGATCTCATTTCGTCTACTTTAGAATGTGAACTCTGCACTTTCTGTACTGTCTGCCAGGTAATATATCAACAGCGGAGTAAGGCTGGCTATTACAAAATCAGTTTTTGACATTATTCTGCATTTGTTTACAATGCTGCATGCTGAGGTATCATGCCTAATTGTCAGTAGTAAAATGCCAGACGGTTGCGAGGACACGTCAGAGCCAGAGGACTCCTCTGTAAATATCAACCTAAGCGGCACCCCCCTCCTAAAATATCAGCGGGGTACGTTCAGTACACTACAGTTATAAAAGCTAGTCAAACCGCCACTTTAGAGCCAAGAGTAAATCTACAAGTAGAATTCATCAGTTAACAAGGTGCTTCCTCGTGAGACCCGGCGCTCATGACAGAAATGCTACCTTATGACTAATGCATCCTGAGAGAGACTGCGGCAGCCATCTGGATTGTGGGTTTATAATTTACCAAATCATTCCGCTGAGAACTCACCACTGGCGGGGATGTTACAATTCTAAACATTTACAAGGAACCAGCTATTGCTTGCAATAAAGCCTCAGCCATCCAATTGCCATAGAACACACACCCTGGAGTGAGCAGCTGTATAATGCAACACTGATTTTGATAAAGAAAAGGTTTTGTGTGACAGCTGTGTGTTTAGCCACGCAGGGTTTTGTTAGCATGTGTATGTAATCTTCACAGAGTAAAACGGTTTGATCATCACATACCACTGTATAACATCTGTTGAAAGCTTCTATTACAGTTCCACTGTAATATTTGTCCAGCCTGGCATGATAAGGGGAGATTTTATGCTTTAGGTACATTCAAGAACGTGTACATTTGAACTCTGTTCCAAAACCTAGTGATATGCTTAACTAGACATCAATTTAAATCATCACATACTTGTCCCTGATGCAAAGGCTGTTCCAAACAGCAGGTTGCAAAATTATCCTGCCTTCTAAGATACCTACTTTAAGCCAAATTGCATGTACCTGAAAGACGAAAGAGCTCAGGGAAAATGTTCAACCAAGAAGGCAGGCGGGAGAAATGTTATTAGAAATTTGATTATATTGTACTCAATACTGGAAAATATTGATTGAAAATGCTCTGCTCCATCATTTTGATTCACTCGGAACCAGAAACACATTTTGAGCTTCATGCACTAAAGTAAAATGGAAAGCCCGTTCTAATGATATTATCGTGTTTCTATTTCAAACCGACTGTCACCCACGCATTTAAAATTTGCTATTGAGAACAATTCTAGACATGATTCGAGTTAGATTTCAAATCAAATAATGCATGTATACAATAATGCATATATTAGTACAGTCACTAATATATGTGAACTACTATATATATATATATATATCACAAACAAAACATTGTTTGAATTTTGTAATAAAAGTGTCATAGTTTGACCACAGAATTTTCATTCTTCAAAACAGGATGAAGCACAAAATATTGTTTCTACATAAACCATGGCTTCTGACTCAAAGAACAGAGTGTCAAAATAGTTCCAAGTAAAAATTTTATATTTCGCCCAATGTTAATTTGTGATATGTAAAGTGACGTGTGGCCAAGTATGGTGACCCATACACGGGATTTGTGCTCTGCATTTAACCCATCCAAGTGCACACACACACAGTAGTGAACTCACACACACCGTGTGTACACACATCTGGAGCAGTGGGCAGCCATACTGCTGCAGCGCCCGGGGAGCAGTTGGAGGTTCGGTGCCTTGCTCAAGGGTCTCACCTCAGTCATGGTATTGAGGGTGGAAGAGAGCGCTGGTCATTCACTCCCCCCACCCGACAATCCCTGCCGGACCTGAGACTTGACCCCGCAACCTTCGGGTAACAAGTCCAACTCTCTAACCATTAGGCCACGACTGTATGTATAGACATGCATGTAGACTCTAGACAGCAAAGCTACTATACTAGGTTTTGGAACAGAGACTGTTTTATGATATTTAAAGGTCCCATATTGTCAAAACTGAAATTTCCTGGCTTTTTTCATGATAACTGAGGTCTAGGTGCTATGTAACTACCATATAAGTTTCAAAACAGTCAGTCCACAGTAAAATTCACACAGCCTGCTTAAAGTAGCTGTGATTTTTCACGAACCGTT
>NW_015633949.1:1023954-1055771 GCF_001515625.1 Sinocyclocheilus rhinocerous
CTGCCCGTCGCCATCTTGGCAGCACATCACTCCCGGATAATCGAAAATGGGCAAAGAGGCGGGAGCTGGCTGCTGAAACCACGCCCACCTAGCTCGACGGTGGTGACAGCAGCGGCAGTCCACCTGTCACTCAAGTGGTCACGCCCTTAATTATGCAGAAATTTAAGGCTTAATATAATTTAAACGGATGAGTTATAAAAAAATTCACCCCCCTCACAGTTGTCCTGAAGGGCAAAATTAGCTATGTAGACCAAAATCATTTTTTGAAACAGGCTGTAAACGTTTTTTTCTGCTGTAAAGTTGGGCATTTTAACATGGGGAGTCTATGGGAATCAAAACCTAAAATAAAACTCCAGAAAGGTGTACAATATGGGACCTTTAAGTATTTTTGTTCTGAAAGCCAATGCGATTTAAATGTCTTGTGTAATCATAAGCATCATTTCTGGCTTACGACACCCACAAGCACATTATATTATGTAGGGATGTCAATTTTTCATACCCAAATACTGAAAATTGGCTGCAGCGTTATGCTGCATCTGCCCGGCTGATTTAATTTGGAGAATATTAGCTGATATTCATGTTGTGGACACAACAGTCGTGTCTCTGCCCCCGATTATTATTTCAGCATCCATTTCAGTTTTTTAAGAGCTCTGTCATATAATTCACTGCAGTTAACCTGATGGACAGAGGGACTAAAAAAAAAGACAGCTGTATCAAGCCTTTGCTTTTAACAAATGGACGGTTATCAGAGCATAAATATCCACAGGCAGGCAATTCGCCAGCCAAAAACAATGGCAACAGTTCCTTTTATGCCCTTATGTGATCAAGCTGTGTTGTACTGATGATAATGGGCTGGCGGAGTAAATGCCATCTGTAAAGTAGCCATTAAAAGGGCTGTCAGTGTGCGCCCAGGCAGCTACTGCATAAATGTCATCCTGTAGGCTAACTATGCAAGAGAAAGGCCTGTCGATGAGAGTTCAATGAGGGGAAGGTATAATATGGCCCCTGACACAGCAATCGATGAAGTGTGTCTGTAGGGGGGATACAAGTGCTCCTCTGCCGCCACAGATTGGATCAGGCTCTGTAATGGAAGCCTGGCCAGGGTGAGTCAGATCCTACTGGCCTGTGCCTCAAATGTTCCCTTCAAAGCCAGAAACCACTCCAGTTTCCATCAGCCTTCCCTCCGTTCACACTCTACCAACCGTTAGCCCGAGGTACCGCCAAGGAAGAGAGACCAGCACCCTTTCAAAATAGCAGTGAAGATGGGGAACTTAATGAGCAGACTGCCAGCAGCTTCTGTTGTATCAGACTCTCCTCACCTGGACGGCCCTCACACTGGGGATTCGGGGAAAGATAAAGGGGACTGGAGAGAGATGAAAGAGAAAGACACAGTATAATGATGGACAAACCCAAAAGACAAGAGAAAGTGAGCGAGTCATATAGGTTACAGGATTAATAGACTCTGCTGTGCTACTAGAATGAGAGGTTAGGTGAGGGAGATAAAAAGAAAAGGGGAGAAATAGAGCGAGGGACTCATGCTTTATACAATACAGACATAATTGTTATTGTATAAAGCGCTATATAAATAAAGGTGACTTGACTTGACTTGACTCTGAATAAATCTATCCTGTCAGAAAGGGTTAATGGACGTAGCATGCACGTCATTTTGTATATAGAACAGAATAGAAGTATTTTAAGATAAACTTCACCTTTAACGAGATATATAAAGGCATAAGTACTCTAAGTTCACTCTTTTGATGCGAGAACGGGCCATAGGTCAAACCTGTGTCTTTGTGTGTATGCCAGATGACATGGAGCATCCTTGACCAGTGTGACCGTGTTTTTGAAATTGGACCCCTGAAGCAGCTAATGATCACTGAAAGGATTTTCAGGAGCAGTTCAGCAAAGGAAAGGGTGTTCCAGGGTGCAAAACATCTAAATTAGCAGATATTTCTGCACATAAAATAAAAGAGTAATTTGCTTTTAAAACATTACTGGCCAATCTGCTGTCTGGGTACAAGCTTTTGTGCTTGTAAAATTTGTAAAGTCTGTGGTTGCCCTGCTTGCTTGGATGGTTTTAAATTGAATTTTACAGAAAATTTATTTTACAGAAAATACGCTACCATTCAAAAGTTCAGTTAGGGGTCAGAAAGATTTTTTTACGTTTTAAGTCTCTTATGCTCACCAAATGTGCATTTATTTCATCAAAAATATTTTTATGTTTCATGTAAAACAGTAATGAAATAATATTCAATTTTTATATAACTATTTTCTATCTTAAGATATTTTAAAATATATTAAGATCAAATATACTTTAATATACTTAATATTCAAAAAGCCAGATTTTCATCTAATCTTCAGTGTCACATGATAATTCAGAAATCATTCTAATATACTGACTTGGTGCTCAAGTAACATTTCTAATTATCAATGTTGAAAATAGTTTTGCTTAATGTTTTTGTGGAAACCATGATATTTCATTAAGATTCTTTGATGAATAGAACATTTAAAAGAACAGCATTTATTTGAAATGGAAATCTTTTGTAACAATGTAAGTGTTTACTGTCACTTTAGATCGATTTACTGCAACTTTTGCTGAATAAAAGTATTAATTTATGTTTTAAAAAATCTTACTGAAACAGTAGGCTACTGTACGTTAAAATAACATGCCAGTACATAAGTACCCAGAGAAGATACAACCTTTTTTTTTTTTTCTTTTTCTATTTATGTGAAGTTCACGCTCAATCTCAATAGTTGCTCCAGATAATTTAATGTCATTTACAGGTCATTGTGTCAATAGTATCTAAAGAGTTCACTAAAGAATGAATGTGTTGAATAAACGTTAGGAACAGTTCTGTTTACTTACACTAATTTGGTCACTTCTAATAGCTTCTTATAACTTTTCATTTGACACAATTCTGACTCACATTCCCAGCAGTTTTTAATCACCTTGCAGAGTAATTTAACAATTCCTTTAAAGAAAAATGACAGATAAAAATGCTTAGCAATGTCACAATTCATTCCCACATAAGAAAATGATCAAATAAAAATGAACTACATGGAGCACGAAAGTCTCAAATTCAACTTAGCAAAAAGTGAATTAGATGCAGCATTTGAATCTCAAACCACATTTTTACTCCTCGACTCACCACTATCAGGGCTGTCACAGTACAGAGGAACACAGCACATGGTCCATAGCTGTGCCATCTGAGCTTTGCACAGCATGGTCCCTATGCACCATGGCAGAGCTGAGTCTAGACAGCTCTGCTCCTCCAGCATACGGACAAGGGAAAAGGAAACAGCTTGTACAAATCACTACTACTCCCATATCAACACAACAATAGAACATTACAGCAGAATTACTATAGCGCTTAAAAAAAGAATCCTTTGAAAATAGACTCACATGAGGAGAATAAAGTAAACACTAGCTGTAAATTTTATTGTTCCATTAATCAACCTGACAGCCGGTTGGCTCCCGTAGCCATCAGCAGAGGGAATACAGCACAATGACGTATAAAAAGGTAGAATAAACCCCTGGCCCTGAATGAGTGGCCACCACCGATCCAGATCAGAAAACTGCATCTGACCACAGTTGGGACTTCTTTTTAAGCACCACTATGTGGGTTGTAATCGAAAGCAACACTGGTATTCCAGCGCTAGTATTTTCTACCTGGCTTAGTGACGACTTAAACGCTGTAAAATTTTCATATGCAGACTCAACTCCAAGTCAGAATTGTTAGAAGAGGCACCTGACATATAATTTCAGTCTGTAAATGCTGCATTATTATTGCTTTCACTGTGAATAAACTGTTATGTCAAAGCAGGGCTCCAGACAAAAAAAAAAAAATCACTTAATGAACTTCAGAACTATATAGAGTCCCAAAAGCTCTGTTCGGATGGGACTAAATTTCTAAACAACGTTGGAATTACATTTCTTATCACCCGTCTGTGATTCCAAGTATCGATTCAGACTGGAATCTAACATCTCCGTGTTTATTACAGAGGTGGGAGGGTCTGTTTTGTACATCTGGGTGTTGCAGAGATCACATATTATGTATGCATGCATTGCATATAATCATGCGGATTGATTACCATTAGTATAACCACAATTTTACTATAAGTACCATGGTTAAGCTATGGTTTGTATAGCAGGACACCGGCCCTCCAGGACCACGTTTGGAGACCCCTGCTATAAATGTTGTCATATGTCTTGCACACATCCAGCCTGCTTTTCTTCATTAGTAACATGCAATTATATGGGAGGTGTTGAATTTTATCTTTAGCTCCTTGCATTCTTTCTTATGTAGACAACAGGTTAAAAGTAAAAATATGAATATGCAAATATAGCGCATATATTTAGCAAAATGCTCCTCTTTATAGTCATTTTTTCTAGCTGACTGAGCTTATGGATGCCGAATGGTTGTTCTGAGGTAAATAAATGATACGTGGCATTGTTTACAAGCCTTACACGTTTGCCGCAGTTTGAAACACTGAATGAGCGATTACATGAGACATTTCAGTACGTTGTACTGTAGGCTCTCTTTTAATATACCTCTTGATGTCCATTCATGTTTATTTCGTACTATAGTAGTAAAGAGAAAAATATGGTTCATGTGCCGCTTGAACTGGGGCGCTAAGGCGATAGCTCATGCCACATTAAAGAGCGCCACAACGGTATATATTGATTGAATTTCGTTATGAATTTAGCAGAATTTTAAAGCTGATACTTAGTCTGTTATAAGGTAACAGAGCACAAAGCTTATTGCGATTATTGGACGGCAAGTGCGCTACAAATTATGAAGTTCACGCATTAACAGAACACTGTTTTGTACATCTGGGTGTTGCAGAGATCACATATTATGTATGCATGCATTGCATATAATCATGCGGATTGATTACCATTAGTATAACCACAATTTTACTATAAGTACCATGGTTAAGCTATGGTTTGTATAGCAAAACCATGGCTAATTTGTGGTTATCTGAAATGAAGGTGAGTAATCTTACCTGACACTGGTATTACAGCAGTCTTAACAGTTTATGCGATCTGGCTCTTGATTTTATTTTATTATTTTTACTTTTTTCTTCCTTGGGAGGCAAACACATCAAAAATGCGCACAGTAGTTAGAGCATCTACGGTAGTTCATGTTGCCCACAACATACAAGGAAACGCGTTGTGAAAAATATATATATATTGTCGGCAATCACAGACATTCGGATTAGATTTCTCAGATTTCTCAAAGTTTGCTGAAAAAAAAATTTGCTCTGGAATTATTACAGAGGTTGTGTGAGAAAAACACAGACTTGGCAGATTCGGACGGGATTAAAATCACAAAGTACGTTTGTGAAACTAAAATTGAGAATAAAATTCTCTAAAGTAAAAATATGAATATGCAAATATAGCGCATATATTTAGCAAAATGCTCCTCTTTATAGTCATTTTTTCTAGCTGACTGAGCTTATGGATGCCGAATGGTTGTTCTGAGGTAAATGATTGTTACGTGGCATTGTTTACAAGCCTTACACGTTTGCCGCAGTTTGAAACACTGAATGAGCGATTACATGAGACATTTCAGTACGTTGTACTGTAGGCTCTCTTTTAATATACCTCTTGATGTCCATTCATGTTTATTTCGTACTATAGTAGTAAAGAGAAAAATATGGTTCATGTGCCGCTTGAACTGGGGCGCTAAGGCGATAGCTCATGCCACATTAAAGAGCGCCAAAACGGTATATATTGATTGAATTTCGTTATGAATTTAGCAGAATTTTAAAGCTGATACTTAGTCTGTTATAAGGTAACAGAGCACAAAGCTTATTGCGATTATTGGACGGCAAGTGCGCTACAAATTATGAAGTTCACGCATTAACAGAACACATAGACTAAAGATCTTGATAACAGGAAGCCATATTAGTATAAATTATAAGCAATAATTGTTAACGATATTGGTAATGTCTACACAGCTGACAGCTTTACCTGTTGCAGTTTGTTCAAGTTGTGCAAGAAATAGACACTGCTTTTCTGCACTTTTACTTCGCACGTTTCCGTCATTTTCGATCTCTTGCATGCTGCACAACTGGAGCTGCTTTATAGCAGGTGTGCCGTCAAAGCTGGTGTTCGGCAGAGACAAGGTCTTTTTTCCACTAAAATTTTCATGTGCATCGTCAACATAACAACAGATGTGATCGCAAAACAAGCAAGAAAAAAGGCATTACATGCAATTTTTAAGTCATAACATGTACATTTACATAGTTGCCAGTGGCGACCTCAGCAAAAATATCACTCTCAAATTAATATTTTTGGTCCCAAAGGCTACCATTTTAGCCGCAGTCTGGAGCCCTGCAAAGAAGCAAGATACTTTGAAGATATCTCAGGTGGAAAAGCATGTTTTCATGGTGAATGTTTAATAAACCATGAGAAAGAGTGAAGGGGGTGGGGGGTTGGTTCTTTTATCTCCCACTACACTGAATGTCAATGTACAGCAAAAACAAGGGTAACGTGCTACATATGTATTTCAAATTTATCATTTTTGTTGCTCATGAGAGAGAGCATGACAAGGTAGCTCTCAGGTAGCGTGACAAGCGTGCACAGTTATCACACATGCGGATAATGGATTTTATCAGTTCTGGGCTACCCGCTGATGACACCAGTGACATGAATGACAGTCAGTCAATTAACTGCAACCTATAGCTTTGATGATTACAATGAGAAACTGCAAACAAATTCCCTGTCCATTATCTCCATCAGGAATCATAAAGGACCAACAAATATATGCCTCGCAGTAGTTATTCCAGTCGCATAAAAGGCATATGGTGAAGAATACATCGCAACAAAAGCTCTTTTCAAAACAGAGGGTAAATTTTACACACCTAATCAAACTATCACAAAATATTTGTGTGTCACAGCCAAACTTTCCCACTTCTTTAATTTCCTTTCTAGCACCTTTTATTTTCTCCTCCTTCATTATCCCTTCCCTCTGAATCTGGCAAGTACAAAGAGCGTCCATTGTGGTGCCCGAGGAGATGTTTAGAGCCTTTTCTCTGTGCTTATATGAGGTGCTTGACAGCCTTTCGTCATTGTGTTTGGCGACCGACCCCCTAAAAAAACATATCGATCAGCTGCAGTCACAAACTAGAAGCCTGCTGTTATACAAAAAAGCTCTGAATAGCTCCCCCTTTCCCTCCTCCTTCAAAGCAACACCGAAAAATTACACAGAGAGGGCAACTCTCCACCCGTCCTCAGATGCTGCCCTCTGCTTATCTAGGAAGTAGCATAGTGTGGAATTGGATTTGGATAGTACTGCTTTCCAGACCAAACCTCTTATTGCTGCAATTCCCTCCTTGATACCGTGATTCCTGAAAGCCCAAGCAAGACTTGATGAACAGATTGGGCTCCCTCTCCTTGTCTTATTTGCTTGAGGCTAGGTCAGCTCTTTTTACAGTCTGAATTCATTTATCAGTCAAAACAAGTTAGGGCCTCTAAGTGTAAGAACTAGGATGTGAGACCGTAAAGTAGGATGACAGGCACACAAATAAATTTTTACAGTTTCTAAATAAAGAGTGGTGCCAAAATACTTGGAAAACACCCAAGGCGTCGCTATGCAGTTGCTAAGGAGTTCTGAGTGGTTGCTAGGTGTGTAAAAACTGACCCAAGATAAAAGAACCCACCCGATTTGCTATGTAGTTTTGGGTGTTGCCAGGTTGGCGGTAACAGTCTCAAGTCAGATGAGACCCACTTACAAGTCTCTATGATATTCTGATCTTTAGACTCAGTATGCTTATCATAATAGGAAGCTTTTTGGGTGTTGGCTGACTAAATTAATTCATGAAAATGAAAATTAAAAAAAAAAGCAATGTGGTTGCTAAGGCATTCTCTGTAGTTGCTAGGTGGTTTCCGCAGCCAAAAGAGGCACTTCAAGACATTCTACAATATGAGATGTTATTTATATTCATAGCTCAAGTGTTGAGAGGTTTGTACAAACCAATAACCCTAACTATGAGCAATAGTAATAGTGATATTTGTCTCAGCACCATAATAAAAGATAAAGTAAGTGAGAGAACAAGAAACAATCTCTGAATTGGACTGCATCCTTCAGCCAATCAAAGGCAGAGCTCTCTTTGTTTTCTTCCTGATTTCTTTCCATGACCTTGATCGCAAGCAGAAGCTATACAGTAATTAGTGCAGCTTGTGGAGATGTTCATCCAAGAGGCATTAATGCATGCCTTCGGGGTCTCATCCGCATTTCACCTCCTTCTCTTTCTCGTTTGTCTGCCTCTCCCTCCCTCTCTCTCTCTAGCTTTCGGAGTCACTCAACCTTGTGGTCCTGCGCACACTGCATTGCCAAACAGGCCCTGGTCCCAACAAGCAAGCGCACAGCATTTTATCATTCCATTTACAAATATCTGCATTCATAGCAAATGCATATGGAATAAATAAAGAAAGATTCAGAGGACAGAGATGTTCTTTCCTCCCTGGTGATTTCAATGACACAGCTGTCAGATGCACAGACGCTGGAAGACCCACAATGAGACACACTCCACGAAAAAAACAAACAAAAACAAAAAAACAAGAGAGAGACCTTAATTGCTCAGTCAAGCATAATGCAATTGCAAACAGAATGGGGATTTTTTTTTCTTAAATGTGCAGTTTTTAAACTGGAATAAAATGCACAAAAAACAACTTGAAATAGAAGTAGAAGATAGAAGGAATGTAATTTTATAAGCCTTCATTAAACAATCAAGTAGTAGCAATGTACTTTATAAAGAGGTGGGTAGGAGTACATCGATGCGACCACAATGATTGGTCACGAAAGTAAAGGCCTGACTTTTTTATTATTATTATTTCAAATCAATATTTAGTAACAACTGCACACAGAAATCTAATTTAATTTGGTTGATTTTTCATTGTTTAACTATTCATTTGTTGAGGGGGAATGCAATGCAATCTTTGAGACATGTTTTAAAAGGACTATTTTTGATGCCATTTTAAAAACAATAAAAAAAGTTGGGAAATGTGAAACAACAGTCAAAAATACTGAGTGATGCTGTACAAAAAAAAATGCCCATCCTTACTTTGAAGACGAAAATATTTAGAGGAAATAGGAGGGACAAAGAAGCAGATGAGGTGTTGGAGATTTGATGTGGCTGTGGCAGTGCACTTGTTCTAAAACAAAAATGATGCTGGAGTACACCCCAACAAACACAGATGCCTGCAGGATATTTACAACTAGTTAGAGTATAAAAACACATAAATGAACATCAGAGGATATGCTTTGAAAGATACAGTACCGCTTATTGAAATCTATCATGTAATTGTATACATGATAAAAAATCAAGTGTCTCTAGTTATTCGACATAAACGCAAATGATAGAGATTCTCACATATACATACAAAGACATATAAAATGTATACATTAAATCATTATATTATAGAGAGATGTGCAAAATAAAATGCATGCAACCTGAATCCTGCACCATACAAAAGTTGGCAAGTTTGAGAAGGAAAGCCTGAGAAAGAAAAGCAGAGCTGAGCCGAGCAAAGCAAATCTCAGTATGGGTTCGATGGACACCGATGGACAGTGTTGGTTTTTCTGAGCTGCTCTGAAAAGGTTTGCTTTTTTCCCCAAAACATAAAGAACAGAGATTTACAGCCCCAGGCAGAGCTTGTCAAACCAGGCTCCTCTCCTCTGCTTTGCTGTGTGAGACAGAGCCTAATGCTGCAGACATCCAGACCACTGCACTGCTGCAGTCCCTCAGCCATCACAGTCTACAAACCCAAACAGAAGCATCAAGCAGCCATTCACTGATACATGATTTACCACTTTCAAGTACAGAAAGCATTGTTAAAACATTATCAGGGATAAACTGGTAAGCTCTGAGCACATTATGACTTAAGAGTATTTCCATTCAAATTCAAACTGAAACTCTCCATCTCATTCAATAAAGGGGGAGGCTTCATGGTACATCTTCCTAATGGATGTGTGAATTAATAAGTTTTTTCCCATGTTAAGCAAACCCCAGGTGGGTTTTGCTCTAAAAATGGGTGGGAGAGGAGAAAGACCTGGAACAGAGAATGAATCTTTGTCATACACAAAAAAAGTACCACTGAATAGGAACAAAACTGTTTCCTCTTCGCTTTTGTTCTCCACTGTTTTCATTTGCTGTCTTGTTGAAGTGGTTGCGACTGAGAATTGCAGGATGGAAGACAGAAGAACGGCAAGAGAGGGAGAGTAGAAAGGGAAAGAGAGAGAGAGAGAAATAAAACGGCAGAGCCATCAAAAACCAATCATAGCTTGATGAAGTGAGGCTGTGGGCCACAGACAAATGGGAAGGAAGCAAATGACAGCCTGGTAGGGGTAAAAACGAGAGCACGGGTAGCAGAAACATTAAATCTGCATAAAAATGCTCAGTTGACTAGCACAACCAAGACTTTTTAACCCAAAGCAAAACCATACATCTGAACATTACAAGTCCGCACAAATACTTACACATCAACACCAAAAGACAACAAATTACAGCCTGGCCCATTATAAGAAGTTCAATGGTAGAGAATGATAGAGAATGCACATCCCGTCTGCATGTGTTTATCTCGCTAGGTAGGTCAGTTGCTTGATGTTTGCTGGCTCACACAAGCAGATGTGTTTTATAGTTTATTTGGATCTGGATCAGTGGCAGTAGGACGGCTTAGATACGCTCTGTGTTTGGAGTCCCCACCGGGAGGTGTGAGTTCTGTCTTGGTCTACTGCAAACATCTCGCAACATGAAACACTTGGACAATCATTAGGAGGAGAATGGAGAAGTGAAGTAGGACAAAAAAGGATGTCTCCTGGAAGTGTCTCAACAATAAAGAAGAAAACTAATAAGAAAGGTTGGCTTTCACTTCTCTTTCTGGATATGCCACACATGACTATAGGGTGAGAACAGTGGCGGCATTGAAGGATATCAGAAGATCCTAACAATATTGATTTTTTTTGGATGTGGGGTGCATTTGTGAAACCTTTCTTCTCACAGACGGTGGCCAGGGAAGCAAAACACAGAGCGTACGCACGAAAAAGGACATGAAAGAGAATGACGGAGCAATCTGAAATATAACAATGCATGCAGGCTTCAACAATGGATGTTTTCTGCTTCAGTAGTTCAGATTTTTACTGGCCCTGTCAACATATCCACTGGTCCTAAGATGGGAAAAATATCAACATATTTTATATGCATCAGAAAGTAATATTGTAATATTAAAATATATCTAGTTTTCTTTTAGCATTGTTCTGTTGTCAAATTATTTATTTAAAATGAATGATTTTTTAAAATTTGCCACTATTTAAATTAAAAATTTAAACTACAATATTTATATAATAAAAGCTATGAACTCAAAATCACTATCACAGTTTCAACAAAATCCCATCTATATCAGCCAGCTCTATAATGTTATCTTCAGTGTTGGGGAAAGTTACTTTTAAAAGTAATGCATTACAATATTGCGTTACTCCCTAAAAAAGTAACTAATTACGTTACTTCGTTACTTTTTATGGAAAGTAATGCGTTACTTTACTAGTTACTTGAAAAAAGTAATCTGATTACGTAACTCGCGTTACTTGTAATGCGTTACCCCCAACACTGGTTATCTTAGTGGCATATTTATGCTAGCAGAATTCATAACAATATTCAATATATCACACAAAACCAAATGTTTGCAAGGCATAAAAATCATGCATATGATGAAAGTAAGATTTAGTGACAATGCAGCACTGACCCAATAGTTAAGCAACGGTTAAGTCAACTAGACAATCATCAGAAAAATCATTATTCTTGAGGCCTAGCATGGCTAAAGGCTCATCTGTGGAAAAACAGGTTGAAATGATATTAGCATGCTTGTTGAGGTACTTTGTAATTTATCAATGCCACACACTCAGTGGCGTTATCTTTATTTGGTGCTATCTTCATTAGTTTTTCAAAGCTAATGCTACCATGACCCCTATTCTGGATTCAATTGCTAAAGGAAACCTTAAGATGTCAGTGTAAACTTCCGTGTTTTTAATATAACTGTGGCATATGTTTCACTGGCAGGAAACTAGAAAAGCACACAGAATCTCTCAGGTTTAGGTGTGTTTGTGCACATTACAGTGAGCTACAATTAGCTAATGTATTCAGAGATAGCAAGTGTGTGTTTCATAGTTGGAGGTGTGAATGTGAACATATGCTCTTAAACATGGCAGGACCGCAGGGAAATGCTAGTTCTGGTACGTTTTCACACTCCTTGCCTCAAACCTCTTCAAATGTTCCAGTATTAAACAAAAGCACAGTAGCTGATAGCTCTTTATGTTTGTCAGTAACACTTACTATGCTAATGCGCTAATAAACTATGAGTAACTATTTTTGTTTTGCGTGTTATATAGCATATTGCTATGTGGTTGCTAGGATGTTCGGAGTGGTTCGGTCTGCCATCAATCTGATTAATAACAGATTATTTGGGTGCATGTAAGCATAGCTAATGTTGCCCATTCTGATGCACAGTCATGCACAGTCATTCTGTTGCACAGTCTGCCTGGTCTGATCACAACAAAAAAAAAAGTAATATCGCACCTCTTCTCAACAAGATGCACAATTCAACGTATGATTCATTTCTGTAGCTCAAAAAGTGCAGGATGTCATTTAGGGCTAGAAGTTTGTTCAAATTCATAACTCTAAACTCGAGCTATAATAATAGTGATGTTCGCCTTAGCAAGCACCGCTAATTACAAGAAGCTACACAAACTAATTACATTTGAGAGTACATCACTGCATGCTTATGTAATTAAACTGTAAAATGAACCATTTTGTAAAGCGTGACCTGACTGCACATTTAACTGTGGAAGTGAATTACAGTATTAAGTGGCAAATGTGCACCTTTGAGACGAAAAGACGAGAAAAGTGAGGAAATGATAACCAAGCGAGAGAGTGAAGAGTGCAATAAAGACCAAATCAGGACATGGAAAGATATGCAAATTATGAGCTTAGTCTCTCAGTCGGTGCCAAGGAAGGCTCGATTGGACAAGTGCTCACTTACATCACAACCCCCTTCAATATGTGGCAGTTTTTCAGAAACCCAGTTTAGACATTACAGCCAGCAGCAAAATCTATAGTGTGAAATGTGATGTGAAAGCTATTGTGAAGTCACACAGGTCACATTACTCATCAGCTTTGAGCATCATGTCAACTCTGCAGCTCTTTTTGAAAGGTTTCCCATCATGCCGTGTGCCAGAGCCATTCTAAGGGATTTACTATGTTACACTAACAGTATTGCAGTTTAGTTACATAAATCTAAACAAGCAACTACCACCTAACAGTGCATACATAATATATAAGTTAGGTAGGGATCTTGTTTCACTCAGCTGAAGGTGTTTTACTCTTGACTCTTAAGTTGTTATATATGACTATAATTCCTAGACTATAAGGTCCTATTTATAACTGAAAGACTGATCTGCATAATATATGCATGCAAGTTAGAAGTCATAGCACATAGTCTGTGCAGTAATTCATTAAATGCCTTTATAACTGTACTTTAAAAACACTAAATTAAAATAATTTGTTAAATAAAAACAAATAAAATTAACCAACTAAAAAAAAAATAAAATAAAATAAAATTAAATTAAATTAAAATATGCTTTTAGGCTTAGTTTTTGTTTGTTTGTTTTGGTATATTATAAAACTTGAAACCTTTACAACCTGTCTGAATTAAGCATGAAAATACCACTGGATAATATTTAGCACATTAACTGTGGCAGCACTAAAATACAAAAAATTAGGGCTGCACGATAAATCGCATGCGATACTTAACGCGCATCTTGTCAGAAAGCCGGTTCTGTAATCAGCGGTAAATCTCCATCACGTGCGTGCTTTCACATTGAGCAGCATTAACTACACAGAGCCGTTGTTCACTGACAAGCTGCGCAAAAAATCGCGCGAATATGAACGGAGATTTACCGCTGATTACAGAACCGGCTTTACTGATAAGATGCGCGTTAAATATCGCATGCGATTTATCGTGCAGCCCTACTAAAAATACAATAACAAATTGACAGAAATTAGAAAGCTTGAAGTTTTGTAAAACTACACTAACATCAAAAATAAAAATAGAAAAAAAAACTGAAAAAAAAATTACAACTATAATAACCTTGTCATTAACAAACCATGGAAATAAAACACATATTTTTATTACCTGATACCAATTATTTTACATTGAAGTATATAACCAATAAACCTATGTACAAAAGCAAATGTTAACTCTACTGTTTTATTTCTACTTATTGATACAATAAATAATTCACTATTAGACTACAGTAATAAAAAAACATTAATTGCTTAAGTAGATTAACTGCAAATGCATATGACTGCATGTGATATATGTGTGTAGAGTGCATACTTAAAACCCTAAAAGATAAATATTCTGTGGTGAGAGCTTGAGTTATCTATTAGCATGAACGTCTAAAATAAAGGGATGGAGTGTGCATTTTAAGCATTTTGTTTTGCTACTCTGTGTGTGTGTGTGTGTGTGTGTGTGTGTGTGTGTGTGTGAGGTTTAGGGTGGCCGGCTGTCAGAAGCGGCGCCGGCTGCAGTCAGTCAGGAGGAACATGGTGCTTTCTGCTGCCACTCAGCCCCCACGGTAATGATGATGGGCCTGTGAAGCGCCGCACTCCGGGATCTCGTTACACTCAAATAATTGGAGTTTGTTAGAACCGGCCAGCTTCAATCTGCGGCCCGAGACAGTCAGGTGTGTGTCTGGGATTAGGTAGAGTGCATAACTGACAGCACAGCCCATTTGTATGACCTTATCACCTCTGACTTCTTGGGATTGGTGAGGGAGCTCAGCTCTGGGCCACCATGCATACATTGGCATAGGAAAAAAAGATGTAGGAGCATCCAACATTATCATACCTTATCTGTCAGCACAAATAAATACGCATATGTGCATGGTGTACTAACTAACTCACTATGCCCCTTCAAACTCTACAACAAGATATTGTCCTCTTATACAAGGCCAAAAACGTTTTTGGAGCTGGTCTGAATTGAAGAGGCTGCATCTTATTTGCTTTGAGATGCAGTTTTTACCCCAGTGCACACAAACAGACACAAATGCATATTGACTGCAGCACGCTGGTGTTAATGAGTTACTAATACATTCACAGTCGAATGGAGGAACATCTCATCTTGTGCACACAGGCTTCTCCATCTGAAATTTGGCCTTACACACACACACACACACACACATAAACACACTGCAGCAAGCCATTAAAACATTATTCAAGAGGCGCTCATTGGTTCTCCACTCTCTTGTCAGTGGCATTGCTGTTATTAGAAATATATGCTCTCACAAATGCGCTATTAAACTTCACCTAGCATTTCAGCACATTTAAGCAGCAGTGAAAATCACCATAATTATTACGGCTCTCATGCAGCGGATGAGTGCCACAGCCAGGGGAAGTGCGGGGGGAATCATTTGACGCAGCAATCTAAAATTAAACACAACATACATAAACAAGGGAATAATAGATGAAAACATGCAATTACTCATAATTAAAAAGTGAGAGATATTCTTCAGTGGGGTCAATCAATCTCTTGCATGAGAGATGATGACTCATAATCATAAAAGACAAATATGCCCCCATTAAATACACAGCACAGCCAGTAGATGTTGTATTTGGTGCGCAAGCCCTAATAACCTTGATTATACTTTATCATGATGATAGTTCAACCAAAAATTAAAGTTGTCATTGTTTGCTCGTCACTTCAAAACTCTATGGATTCTTTTTTCTATGTAGCACAAAAGGTTAAAAGTTCAGTATAATGTCGATGCTGTTTTTACATACAACATTTACAGGTATAGTTTCATATATATATATATATAACATATACACACACACACACACACATACGTACATACTGTATACAAAGCTAGCAGCTAGCATATGGCTTCAAGTTGAAGTATAGTGAGTATGGACTACCTTTATGGTGTTTTTATGATGCTTTTATTGTCATTGTATTGACATATGGAGCTTGACAGCACCTGATCATCAATCACTTTCATTATACATAAAAAATAGCAATGTGCACATCTTGTCTAACTGCTCCTTTTGTGGTCTACAGAAGAAAGAACATCATACGGAATTAAATGAGGGTGAGTAAATTATGACAGAATGTTCATTTTTCGGTGAACTATCCCTTAAAGCTGTAA
Source organism: Sinocyclocheilus rhinocerous (assembly GCF_001515625.1). Classification (NCBI taxonomy): domain Eukaryota; kingdom Metazoa; phylum Chordata; class Actinopteri; order Cypriniformes; family Cyprinidae; genus Sinocyclocheilus; species Sinocyclocheilus rhinocerous. The sequence goes on from NW_015633949.1 coordinate 1,040,163, forward strand.
ATCTGTTCTTGTTTCAGAGCACTGTAACTTGAATACTCATGCTGCTCAAATAAAATCAAAGTCTTAAAGCTAGAAGAGTGCAAGAAAAGGGTCTGTTGTGTCTTCTGATGATCACTGGGGTGTAATACATTCTCAGTTTTATAACCTAAGAACTGCAATGTTTCATCTTGGAGAGATTTTTTTTTTTATTTGATCCCAATTTTCTTAAGAAACGTCTTATGAAACTTAACAAGGCTTCCCTAATCATAGTGTGTGAATGTACGTGTATGAGCATATGTGATGACACGCCTCCTGCTATTCATTAATTAGTCAACATGAAACAACATGAAACAACCCATGACACATTTCACAATAAAAATTTATGAAAAAGAAAAATATAGAGTTGGACGTGGTTTTATCCATAAGGAATTGTTTGGCTTTGAAAAAGCAGGGGTTCCATACAAGAATGCAGCCAAACTGGTATATACATTTGAATTCAAAGAAGACTAGCATTTTATTTCTGCTCATTAACAGAGTAAATATATATATATATATATATTTTTTTTTTTTTACTTGCGCTGATGAATCATGGACAGAAATGTATATTAAGAAGGCACATAGGGTCAATTTTTCATTTAAATTTTTCAATTTCATGCTAACTTTAAGAATTGACTGACTGTTTCTGACTTGGCTACTGACCACCACAACAAGGCCAGAGTTCAGTAGCCAAGCATCTTCTTCCAGAATAATCCAGAAAATTCTGTTGTAGGCCTACTGCAGTGTCTGGGGCCTCTGTGGTTTGTTCCTGGATTTTGTTACTTTCTGATGGCAAGAGCCTGTGCAGATTGTGAGAATTGGCTCTGTTTTATTTGGATGAGCATGCCAAGTGAACAAAGCACTGCAAAATGAATTTATCCCGAACATAATATGTTTGTGTGTGCAATTCATTTACACTTCATAGCAGTTGTTCCGTTTTTGTACATCACATACTGAAGCACTGCAAAAGTCCATATAACCATAATTTAATTTCAAGTAAAAGCAATCTGCACTTATTTCCCTTTTAGAAATGTACCATGGCAGTTTCAGATGGCAATGCTATCAAATTGTACTTTTATATATACCACAGTACTGAATTTTATTTACCATTTTATTTACCGTTTACCACAGTATTTACATGGTAATCCATGGTATATTTTAAGAAATTAATGCATTTATTCAGCAAGGATGCATTAAACTGGTCGAAAGTAACAGTAAAGACATTTATAAAAGATATATTTTTTCAAATAAATGTTATTTTAACCTTTCTATTCATCAAAGAATCTAATTTATTAACTATTTTCACCACTGGTAATACATTTTTTTACTTGAGCACAAAATCAGCATATTAAAATGATTTCCGAAGGATCATGTGTCACCCAAAGCTGCTGAATATTCAGCCTTGGCATGAGAGAAATAAATTGCATTTAAAAACATAGTATGATAGACAACAGAAAAAAATACATTAATTAATAACTAATCATATTTACCAATACTACAGTTTTTACTGTTTTTAATCAAATAACTGCAGCCTTGGTGAACATGAGAGATGTCTTTCAAAAACATTAAAAAAAAAAAAGAATGGTAGTGCATGTCAAAAAATCATTTTACACATCTTTAAGTTATTTTGATATTGCCATTTCCAGTGCTACTATACTTCACTTCTTAGCACTCAATTGTATATCTGCACTGTCATTTTTGCAATTTTCCATGCAGTCAGCATATTGTAGTTCCAGACAGACAATAGTGAATGCTTAAAGATATCAGCATAGAGACTTAATGAGCACTCCAGAGATTGTGTGGGTGTGAGGGTAGTCAGCTTTGTCAGGCGCTTCAAAAACGAGAAAACAAACAGCGCTGAGATCTGCACAATATTTTATCCACTCCTCAATATGGAGTTGTTATCATTTCGGTTCCAAAAAGTGAGTCTGGCAGAGTAGGACAGCCCTCAGTCTCTGCTGATCTTATGAGGTTTGAGCAGTGCCAGGATGAATGTTATGGACTGCCACAGCCTGCAACATGTCTTTATGGGAATATGAAAATAATGGGTCCAGAATTCACCGCAGACAAATGCAGTTATCGTCTTGTATAAAGGCAGTTCCTGAGAAGCATCAGTCTACAGTATACACGTCCTAGGCACAATCTGTTACCTCAAGCAATGCCTTGGAATAGCTTGCAGGCACACGGTCTTATCCATCAAGTAGACCTCATAAAAGAAGAAATAAGTTCTATCTCTATATACCTCTCTGATTTCCCTCATCAACTCTATTACGTTGACAGTGGGCCCATGGCTCGCTTATTTCTGTGTGAAAAATATGCTTCTAATTTTTGTTTTGTCGTTTCTAACTGGAGCAATCCTCCAAGCCAATTCCCACCAGAGAGCTAAAAAGTTTGTCAAAAAAGAGGGGAAGATAAAAAAGAAGAAGCCTGCCTCACTTAACGGAAGATTCGTCACCTAAAATGAAAAAGTGTACTCTCCCTGGAATCATTAGTCCTGTACTGGGGAACACGAAGGGGGATTATGAAAAAAAAAATCATATTCTTTTTGCCTCAAGCGCAGGGTGTGAGTTAGCCGCTATGCGTTTTCTCGCCTGGCATTTACACATTGAAAACAGCTGAAGGCGCAGTCAGGAATGTGGAGCAAAGCCACCTGCAGCTGGAGACGCTGGGTAGGCATAGCTGATTTACAACCAGCTTTTTTTTTCATTTGAAAGCGATTGTGTAACTGTCTGGACTCAATGCACCAATAACAGTGAGTCAGCCCTACCCTTAAAAAGAGAAAAGAGGATGCTTCAAACACAATTCTGTTTCATCTGGGCTAATTTGATCACTGAACAGCTTATTTAAGATATCAAAGGAACATGCTGAAAACAACAAGCCAAAGCAATTATATGCAATGACCAATTTCTTCTGATATCTGTTTCATAAGTTCAGGCCACACTTTCTAACTTGAAAAGGTTGTATTGAACGAAGATGAGATGAACAATTGATCGAGAACAGTAGGAGACATGCCTCTCCTTCTCTTTCTCTCTTTTTTCAGGAGGATGGCATCTTACCCCTTACCAAAAAGTAGTATACTTCAAGTTTATTTTAGTAAGTATACTGAAAATGAAGGAGCAGACAGGGTGTGTGCAGTTGAAGAGACAGGCATTTAAGGGTCTCATTAAAAGATGAGTGAAGTGTGTGTGTGTGTGTGTGTGTATTATCAACGAATAAACTCTAGTAGTCACAAACTGGGGAAAGCTATATGTTATCATTCCCACTCATCCTAATGACACTAGCTGACTGGCACAGGACACCCAGATATGAGACTTTAAATTATTTAAATAATATATTTAAATAATAAATGTATCATCATCATCATCATCAAATATATATGAAAGTAATAAAATAGTATTATGAAATAATGAATTACTAATTTCAAAATTACACAATGTAACAATAAATCTAATTTGTTAAATATGCCTTACAAAAATGTTTTCAATAATAATAATAATAATAATAATAATAATAAGGAATTGCTTATTTTAATATTTTACTATAAGAGCACAAATTCAGAGTATGGGACACCATGCTTGACTACATGCCATGGCTACACGTCACTTAGATTGTGAAATAATAAAATAAAAAAAGGTTAAATCAAATTGGTGCAAAAATATTTAATTCCATCTGAATACACAGCTACTTTTAACTGGGTTTCAATGGAGAATGATGCTTTTTGGCAGTACAAGGGTGTAGATAAGGCATCTACCAGCAAGGGCTAACTGAACCATGTTAACCAGCCAAACCTTGATGTATATTATACCAGTGCAAAAACCCATTTTCATTTCTACGTAGTAAGCGCTATGTTTTCTCGGCCAGAAAATAGAAGTTGTCGGGATGTCTGGAAGCCTGTTGTCATTTTAAAAAATAATCAGAAATTGGAGAAAAGCTGAGCGTAGCACTGTGGTACTTGTGAAACTGAATAAGCTATTCGTTAAGAAGTGCTGCGATATCACGCAAACTAAAGTTTGAGCATCCAATGGAGAAAAAAAGTACAGCTTTCCTTGTTATATTACATGCAGAGATGCTCTTAAAAGCCATGTCTTCCCCTTCAAAACATCAGAACATGCAGTGAGGGTTTGTAATATGAAACATGACAGGCAAATGCATTCAGTTATTTTAAATGTTGGTGCAAGAACACTTTATCTTCCCCCCAGACCCTGGGGTCCTCTCCGAACTCTCTGCTGGTGAGAGATTTGCTCTCTCTCAGCTCTCCTGCTTTAATTTTCCTGTCTTCTTCTTCTTCTTCACTCCTTTCCTCCCATGAGTGTTTCCTTTACCACTTTTCTCTTTTTCCCCATTTCTCTCTTCATACATCTGCTGACGGACCACGTCTGAGACAGCTGAGCCCACAGTTGTCACCGGTGCCACTCAGAGTCCCTTCACAGAGCATGATGTGGAGCTGCCTGCAGTGTTTCATTAAGGCCTTACACACCAAGTCCCAGAGGCGAAAAGGCCTAAACCAATCATTTCCCCTCCACAACCTTTGCTAAAATGGAAGCCCAGCCGAGTGGCCAATAGAGGCAGAGTTAGTGGAACAAGGCAGGAATGTGTTGATAATAAACCCAACGGGGAGATTCGCAGGGCAAATTTAATTTTACAGGGCTAAGCCGGCCTGTTGTGAAAAGAATGAAGACTGGCACAGCAAAACTACTCTCTCTGTCCTTCTAGTTTTTATATGTTGATTCATAAATGTCACATTCCATACTAAAGTGTTCCTTTACTCTCATGGTCAGACTTCAAGGATAGTGAATCATTACGATTCTTTGGGAAATATGCTATAAAATGGGAATATGGATTTTCCCTCACCCAAAGGACAGCAGTCCACAACAGATGGTCTTAGTATGGCTCATTTTGTTGACATTCAGGTACCTTGTTTGGCTCCAAAAGGACAGCAGATGCAGCCTGGGAGTGATGTGAAGTACTGTATTTCACTCCCTCTTCTGTCTAACCATATGACAAACAGGAGGTTCAAATGAGACATAATGGCTCAGTTAAGAGTTTGCAGAGGAGAGGAAGTGTTCCTACAGATGTCTATGGTTACATTTCTACTTTTTATAGTCATTTGAGTTTAACTGGTAGAAATAAAGGGATCAACTCATTAACAAACAGTGATAGATGTCACAACCACTCTACCGCCAAAAACATTCCGCTGTTTTGGGAGAGGCACTCAAAAAAAAGCTACATTTCCATAGAGCAACAAACTCTATAGAAACTCAAACTAATCTGAAAGTCATCCTTAAAGTCAAATTTAGTAAAGCAGCTTTACAGAAAGTCATGCTAAGTCGGTAATAGCTTAGTTTTTTACCGATATGACTTCATAAAATATAGATAATCTTCCAGATTTAGATCTAGCTACATTGTTTTTCTAGCATATATCAATGCCTCAGTGACTCAGCAAAAACGTCTGAGCATTCAAGGACAATTAAGAAATTTAAATATTGGTTGATTTTGTTCACAGTGAGAGCACATGATTTTCCAGATTTAATTAGCAGTCATTTAAGCGCCAATGTTGCGAAAGTAGCTAATTTAGCTACTGCACATGACATGCACGGAGGAAAAACTAAAAATTGATGATATGAATTAAGAATTAATTCCCACAACTTTTTAATTAGTTCCCTCGTTTTATTTAAATCTTAAATTTAACTAAATGAACTACAAATGTACTTAAACAAATAGCTTTGCTGAAAGTAATAAAAAAATGAAGTCAGCACTTGAAATGGACTTTTTTCCCATCTGCTGACTTTCAGGTCACAGTGGTCATCAATTGAAGTGAATAGGAATACTAACAGATAGCTTTCATTCTCCCAGATAGCACAGATAGGTCTCAAAGATGTCTGTTAGAGAGCACTTTTCTAACATCTAAAATGAAACATCTTAGAGACGCATTGAAGATGAGCAAATGCTTACAAAATCTTCCAGATGAAAAAGATGTGTTTGTGCAATCAGGAGTTATTAAAGGACTGAAAAACACTCCTGCTGCTCCTCATGTTATCTGTGGTCTTGTTCACAAGAGCCACCCACGATGTAGCTTCATAATCCATAGAGCCCTTTTCACGGACAAAAAAGTTAGTTTTAAGTTTAAGTATTTAAGTAAATTAGCATGATGAAGACTTTTTTTTAAGCCTGATGAATAAACTTTGAAGTCAGTGTTGAGCATGATGTGGCTTCCGTATGACTCAGTGAATCCCGTAAGCTGCTGTACTATCTCTAAAGTCCAGATTGGCTTTGCCGTAATCAAAACCGTACGCTGACTGTGTTTTATCCAGCTGAGCCTCCTGTGTCGCTGCTCGTGCTGAAACGACCAAACAAAAACAGAGCGGGAAGTGTAAACAACCCTGGGATAGTGACACTGGCCGAGTGGGAGGAATACAGCAGATAGGACACAAAGGGGAAGAGTGTGAGCACATTTGTATGGGCACATTTATGAAAGTCCTGAATACAAAAAAGTTATTGATCATTTCCATCATTTTCACTGAACACAGTGAGCAGGAATATGGCATTTTGTCACACAAGATGTGGTAAGTTGTCAAAATGGAATTTATAACTACAATCAGGATGTTCCTGCCTTTAAAACAAGTACATAAACAATTAAATTAGGCTTATAGCTTTCAAGAAAGACCTGCATAAACAGATGAAAAAAATCATGTAAAATCATGTGAGATTCACAAATCTTGATGCTCCAAATATAGTATAATGCATGAATGTTGCATGTACATCTTTTCACAGAACAAGGGTTAACAAACACGACCCCTGACTTTACAGGTGACAAGAATATTGTGGGTTATCGTCCATTACGTTCCATCAGTGACATCTGGCAATCGGCAAGAAGCTCATGCTGGTCAAGGACATGCACACACACAGAGTTTTAAGAGCATGTGAGCAAGAATGTGGTAGCAAAAATACAGTGTGATAAGTGCAATGGTTTGTGTGAACAGGAACAATTTTAATGGCAGTAACTGTGATCGAGTCAGTAGGGAGGTCAGAGCAGCAGGTCTGGAGTCTCCTTGCTTCATGCCGGCTGTCAGGACTAATGTGTTGTGCTTCTGTACTGAGGGTCCCAAAAGCTGCTCTTACAGATATATTTTTCACACTTGAGGTAATGAGTCACACTTGAGCTAATGAGCTGATAGTGCATCTTGTTTTTATTAGCAATTTGCTGCTTGACTTCTCTTAAGAGGAGTGCCTTAAAGCTCCTATTGATGCGGCTTCTTCTAATTGTTTGCCTTTAAAGGGGTAGTTCACCCAAAAATGCAGTTATTTTTTTTCAACCATGATACAACCACAGTTCATGGTGAAAATAAATAAATACTTTTGATAAATAAATAAATAAATATTGTGAACTATCCCTGTAAGTGTGTGTATTTGTGTGTGTGCCTTGCCTACTTGGATACAAGTTGCCAAAAAAGTAAAAACCACTACTGTTTCATAATTTATTGCCTCCAAATCTGGGCCATGCGAATGGTTAGCTTGAACGGCATGCAGCATGTGCACGCACATGTGAAGGAGCACCGTTTTCTTTGAAGGCAGTCTCAGAAATGTGTTGAAGGATGCTAATACTAAAACGAAGTGAGCTGGAAAATTGGCCCCTTCAGTTGCAGCAGGACTGGGGTGTGCTGGCCTGCCTTGAGCGAGGTGTGTTCAAGCTGTAAATCATTCATCACAAAAACCTTTTAAAGACAGTTCATTCGGTAAGCGTGACATGTGTCCTCCGGCGCTCAACCAGTAGGAATACAGCGGCGGAAACACGGCACTCTTGAGCGGGCCAATAACAGATGATTGTGTCTGGCTGATCAATGGCCAACATCAAGCTTTAAATTTAAATTAGAGACGAGTGGAAAATTATCTCTTTGAAAAGTGCTCTATACATGTCCTAAGGCATTGTATTAGCCAGCCATTGAATAAGGCTGAACACTGAAGGAGGTGATGAATTGGATGTCAAAGTGAATTGTAGATATTTAGCCCTGATGTGAGCCATTAACAAATGACACACCCAACAAACCTTTGAATCACAAAACGTGCCATTTTTCAACGTAGTTTACTGTGAATGTATCTTAAAGGACAAAAGAACATGCAAGACAGCTTGTCATCTAGGCCAAGTGCTGGATGTAAAACTCAGCCTTCAGATGCCACCCCTGCGCAGCACACCATACATTGTGCTCCATGAGTTATAGATGAACATAAAGGTCTCAATACAACTGCTCTATTAATTATGTTATACAGCTGCATGAGTTCATGCAGACAACATTGGTTGGGTGTGACAATCTGATTTATACGTGGCCGAACTGGGAATGCAATGATAGACGGCTTCTCAAACCGCAGAATCATCATTCACAGTGCATCTCTCTGATAAAGGATGCGGTCCAGGGTTTGATTGCTGCGCAAGGCCAGTGGGACGTTTTGAAGCCCCTGTCACTTCTTTCTAATGACTTCAAAGCCCTGCAAACTAATCAAAGCGTAAAACAATAACCCTCCCTCTTCTCTCAATAGAAGTAAATAGAATTAACATCACCATGACATCTATTAAATTCCCATAATTAAAATCCAGGTATTAAACATCTGTGGATTCCTCAGCTGTCCGCCTCTGCATTTTTGTAACCTCCTAAATCCTCGTCTGACAACATGGTATATTCATCTGCACGCACTGCTCAAATCCCTCTCTTTATTATTTACATGCCCCATATGGCGGCTGTTTGTTTAGACTAATTATTTTTAGCTCCTCAACTTGAAACTGCTGCTGTCACCAGAGCAGCTTTTCTCTTTCCTTCTTTTTCCTACCCCTCCCTCCTTCTATGTTTGGTTGTGGTGTAGCCAGCATGACCTACATCACAACAGTCAAAAAAGAAAGTAATTTGAGAGGCAAAGCAACGTGAAAATGTCATGTTGACTTCAACAGTTCAATTATATACATCTTTCCTAAGTCATTCTTTTGCTCTTAGATATTTATTTAGTAGGCTATCTCTAATCTCAGACAGATCTATTGGCATCTCAAACCAATTAACTTGTTAAATGCACTGACTGCAACCGCAAAAGCACAACAGAAGCGTAAAAAGCAAGCACTGAAAAAAAACATCAATAATAAAACATCCAATCTTGTCCACTTAGCTCAGACAGCAGTTGGCAAAGCACAAGGTTTTCCTCATGGGCGATCGGTGCCAGCACCACCTCTGCCGTATTAGTCAGTCTGGTGGAGGATGGTTAATATGGTAACAGGGACTTACCTTAGCTCTAAAATCTCTGTCTGGTTAGAAATCGAAAAGCAGCCTATGCTAGTCCATCCCAACCTATGCTGTATAAAATCAACCATTATATGCATCATATATGCATATGGCACAACCTAAAACCTGCAGTGTTATCTGATTTACTGATTTAAATACATAATACTGTGTATTTAAATATGGTGTTAAAATACACAATAAATACATAAAACAGTATGAAAAGCTATTTTCTATTCTGTCCTGCTGCATCAAGTTCAACGACTTGCAAGGAAACGCTCTCAAGACTTAAGTTCTCCAAACAGCCACTTTGTAATCACTCTGCAAATAATAAAACAATCATAGAAAACTAGTGCTGTTTTTACTGAAGAGAGGGCCAAGAAAGTATAATTGCTGTCTTGCTTTCTTAAGAGGCAAAGTGTGGAGTGACTGATTGACGAAAAATATTAGATGAGTGACCCTTAACATGAATGCTATAGTCGGAAAAACACTTGTACCATAACAGCCTGGTAATAAACTGTAGTTTATACTTTATGTTAAGTTAATTTTGAATCTGACTTGATGTCTGTTTAATTATATGCAAAAGCACTAAATTACCACTGTGGATAATGAGCTACATATATGAACAAACTTGCCTTGTCTAAGTGATTTTTATGTTTTACTATCCTTGTGGGGACATTTGTTCCTGTCCCCCAACACATGCACTCACTCGCCAAGCTTGTCATCTAAATTATGATTTCCCATTGACACAATTGCTATAATAACCTAATTGCAATAGACTAACTGAAATCCTAAAATGCAACTGAAGTGAATGTAAAGTGAAAGCCATTATTCTGGAAAATGTTCAGAATTTTTAGTATAGTTAAGTTAGAAATACACACAAAGATTTACATTTCATGGTTATGGTTAATGGAGGACAAAAACTCAGATTTCATTGTTCAAAAGATTATTTATTAATACTTGTTCTGCAAGGTTCCATTAAATTAAAAGTGACATTAAAGACTTACAGTGTTACCAAAAAATGTAATTACATCAAATAAATTCATTATTGTAAACTGTAATAATTTTTCACAAAAAACTTTTATTTTTTACTGTTTTTACTGTATTTGTATTTTTGATCTTATAAATTCAGCCGTGGTAAGCATAACAGACTTCTTTCAAAAACATTATATTGAGGCCAACTCTAGTGTATACAATTTATGTATTTATTTATTTATTTATTTATTTACGTGTGTGTGTGTGTGTGTGTGTGTGTACCATATTTTCCCACATATTGCATCATGCCTTCACATAACATAAGCTAGTTTCGAGGGGTTTAGTCTTTTTATAAGAAGGAAATACAGCCATGTATTAATGAGGACAATTAAAAAAAAAACTGAAACTGACAAATATAGCAAAGCACTCACACAGTGAAACACGCAGCTATTAATTATCAGATATCTCAGCCTGTCATTACTGTTGTCATTAATTAACCACAACAGAATGTTGCCACTGCAACATTTTATTTAATAAATAATAACCAGCTATCTCTCTCTCATATGAAGGGATTTAGCTTAGGCTAGCATGCTGCTGCGATGAAAAGTAAATAAACAGCTAGTCATTTCATATTGAGATAAATAGTTGTTACATTAGCTAGCATAAGCTCATCGCTAACTAGCAAGCTTAGGGTGGGCTGTTTTGGGAAGAGAGAACCACTATGTCACATTAAGGCAGTGGATCAGACAAATATCATAAAGTCAATGTGTAGTCTAATTGCCACAATTAATCATTACACGAAACTAATAGCCACTTCAAACAAATGTCACATAAATTAATGTAGATCATAATGAAATCTGATTATTCAATGCACAGTGGTTGGTTATTCACACACTAAAGCCTCAATCACTTCTCCGATAAAGGTCTGCCGAGATCAGCCTCACTTTCCAGATAATTGGTTTTCACACCACCAAAGCGACCTTGCGACATGATGACATTGTGGTACCTTTCTTTCCCTAAAACAGCTCATCCTGACCTTTATATCTTTAACAAATTACCTGACACATAAAGACCAGCAGCCTTCAACCTTTTTCAGGTCAAGGACCTCTGTGGATGTTGAATTTTAAGCTTGGCCTATAAAACATGCTATTAATGTATTTACATACTGTACTTTGCACATCTAAAATTATTATTTCAATTCAAAGGCTTTGCAATATAAACATCATAAATGAGTCATATACTTGTAGATTATATATTAATTTAATAAGATGAACTTCTAAACATTAGCTTTGGTTTGAGTTAATACAATTGTGCTTTCGTTTAACGCATATTTTCACAACAATAATTGGCAGACCCTATTGAAGACCCCTGGTTAAATCTAAATGTTTTAGAAGGACAAAGATGAAATCGCTTATTATGTCAGCAGTAAATAATCTTGCTTTTGCATGTGACACAGCAAATGCTAAACTTTTGTTCAGGAACAGCATGGGATAATTTTTTAACCTTCTTCCAGCCTATGATTAATTCATCAAATGTCTGTCTAACTATAACCACAGTTTAACTTAGAAAATGACGTCTGCAATGACTAAAAACTCACTTGATTTCCCTTTGGCTATGCAAACCAGGCTCAAACCAATCAATGCGGAGCTTTATTGCTTTGCCATTAGCTTGATTGTCAAACACCGTGTGTATGTGCGAATATCAGCATGGACACCTATTATGTGAAAGCATGTCATTTGCGGACTTGTGCGAGCAAGGCAACAAACAGCCAAGTGCTTATCAGGGTCCTTAGAGAGAAACAGGAAATTGAGTTTATCCAGTGTAATGGTGGGCAGAGTCACGCAGGGAAACAGACAGACCATTTCTCTCCTATTAGCAACCATGTGTTATTCATGAGGACGAATTTAGTGTGATCTATGTTTCATTGATATTCCGTGCACTTACTTTGTGCTGACTGTCTGGGGACTGAAGCCATTCTGTTTTATGCCTTTATTTATTTATTTCCTTGCTTAAAATCTGCATGGCATGAAAAGGCACAGTGACCCTGGGGTCACGGGGTCAAACATCGAGCCCGGTTGCAGGCCGTTTAATCAGTTTCAGCTTAACAAGCCTTTAACAGTGATAGAACGGTTCAGAGAAGACAGACAGACAGTGAAAGAAAGAATCGAGAGAATAAACTGAGGAAGTGTTCTCGGTGAGATTGGCGGCTTACAATAACATGAAACCATGGAAAATGCCACACACAATAACATGACTTCCATTGTTCCACAGTCATAATCCCTCTCCGAGTCTCGGGAGCTGGGATTGGTGTTATTGACCGAAGCGCTATGGAGTGGTCAAAACAATCTTATTAATTTGATTCGGTGACACAGGCTCATTGCGAGCAAAAAAAATATGACAATACTCATCCACATCCTCTGTGTTCAGTAAATGACAACCTTTCAGCCCCTGTGCCATCCCTCCTTCTCATTATTACCTCTCATCCTGCTATTGCCCTTTGCCATTCTCCACAGCACTAAAAATATCCTGCCTCTCCTATACTCTCTCTCAACTTGCCTCTGGATGAGGAGGGTGTAAATTGCTGTGTATAAGGGATCCAAAAGGGCTCACAGACGACCAGGATCAGGGAGGTGACAAGTGTGAGGCAGCATATCTCTCTGGAGTTAGTTTAGTCTGCAAGGTGGAGAAAAGAAGAAAAAAAAGCCTCACCAAAATAACACTGAGCTAATGCATGCCTGGCATCTCAGGGCTGGTGTGATATGGAGATGAATATATACTAAAACAGTAAAATAGAAGAGGGCAAGAGCTGAATAAAAGCCTATATATATAAAATCCCTCAGAGTTATATTGAAGGAAGGACCCACGTCATATCTAGAGACGAGAATATGATAGAGATTTCGGGGTAGGCTCTTTAGGGCCAGTAAGCATGCAACCACTATCAAACTACCCAGAACACCCCAGCAACTGCATACCAGCACACTAAACCACTCAGAGAACTAGCACACTAAAAACACCCTACAAACGGCATACTAGCACACTAAGACAAAGCACACTCAGAAAATCTAGCAACTACAAAGTAACACGCTGAAAAACACTCTAGCGTAACATCTACAGACTAGCATGAACAGCCTAGCACCTACAGACTAGCATGCTAAAACACTCAGAACACCCTAACAACTGCATACCAGCACACTAAACCACCCAGAAAACCCAGCAACTACAAAGCAATAAACTAAAAAACACTCAGAACACCATAACGACTGCATATAGCACACTAAAAACACAAAGAACACATTCAGAAACCTAGCAACTAGAAAAGTATCATGCTAAAAACCACTCAGAACACCCTAGCATCTATAGACTAGCATGACAGACTGAATGAGGCTAATTCCGGTAGTGCCATTGGCCCCTCCATGAAATGTTGGTTGTAACACACTAAAGACATTGAGAAAATTTCAGAAAGCACTCTGGCAGCCACTCACAACACCATTTCATTATGGTGACGTTTTATATTGGCACTTTGGCATGTACTCATATTTTCTTCAGAAAATGTAAAATATAGTTGTATACGTTTCAGTGAGATGAGGGAAGTGGTGTGCCACTCATGATTAGCTTGTGGGTCACAGATAAGTTTCTTGGTAACACTTTAGAATAGGGAACACATATTCACTAAGAGTTTTCCCTCAATAAACTCCTAATTTCCTGCTTATAAATAGTTAGTAAGGTAGTTAAGTTTAGGTATGTGGTGGATTAAGGGATATAAAATATGGTCATGCAGAATAAAGAAGTAATATATCCTATAAAAAAAAGAAGCCTTATCTCAACTTGTACTGTTATCTACAAGGTGATACCCAGTTCTGTTGAAGTTTTATATATAAAAACGGAAGGAAAATCAGGAGTTTGAGGAAAATAATTACACCTGCAGTGTGACAAAAGCTGAGACAAACAGTGAGAAGCATAGTATGTGCGATTGGGTGATACGCCTCCAGAAAAGCCAATGCTACGCCAAAGGAATAAGTCTATTATGTAAAGTGCTGAGGAAGAATTTCATTATATGTGATATGCAAAGTTTAATGCGAGGGGGTTTGCAAACAGACGTAAACAGCCAGCGAGTAAGAAAAATAAAGGGAAAAGGCTCAGCAGCTTCGCCAGCCAAAGCAGAGTTGTTTGCCTTGTCTTTTCTGATTTATTTGGCTGAAATCCCCAGAAGCTTAACTTTCCATGAGCAACACAACACACACACTCTCTTGCTTATTCACTCAAAGGACATGTATCACACTAACAAAACACATGGGGAAAGAATGAAAAAATATCCAGTACTGATTGGATAACAGCTGAAATAATATAGGATTACTAGGCAAGGCAAGTTTATTTATATAGCATATTTCATACACAATGGTAATTCAAAGTGCTTTACATAAAAGAAAAGAAAAAGCGGGGACCTGACACATATCACTGAGAGCTGTTTACAGTTGTTTTTGGTTCACCTACAACAGATGGAGGGCTTGGGCCCTGGCGTTGTGGCAACGGCCGGAGAGCTCTCACAGGAGGAGGAGGACGAGCTGGGCCCACAGAAGCTTAGAAGTGGAGATGCTGGAGAGAGGGATAATGTGTCTGGTGAGAGGGGCTGTGGCTCTGGTGTTTCCGGTGGCTGAAATATGCTGTCCTGGCTTCCCTGGCTGTTTTCCAGAAAGTCGTCCTTGGCTGCGGAGTCTTGGAGCTGTTCTGATACATCACAGTCTGTCTGTGATGAGCTTCAGTTTAAACAGTTGTCTATGGCCCCAGTAAAGATTGAAGTTGTCGATGAAATTGACTCCTCTTAAACTGCAGATTATTTGTAGCCATGTGTTCAGCCCAAGCAAACGTGAAAACATATTAGTTCCCCTTGCTGGGAGTGGTCCACTGATGAACGACTGAACTTTAAGTCTTCGAAGTGTTTCAAAGAATTCACTGAAGTCCTTCTAAAGGAGTTCTGACTGCTCTTTCCGAATATCATTCTTCCCCACATGGATGATGATTCGATTTGCAGTCTTGTGCTTCATTAGAATGTTCCGAAGTTCCTTGTTCAAATCAGAAACTGTTGCTTGAGGAAAGCAGAAAGTTGCTGAATTTCTGCTACTGATGTTTCTGATAATGGAGTCGCCCACTATCAGAGTCCTGGGCTCGGCTGCGCTCTGAGCTGAAAGCCGCTGTCTGCTCGACCTTGAGCGTCTGTTAGTAGCGATGTTAGCTGCTGGCTGATCCGATCCATGTTTAATCACATTTGGGGATTCCTCACCCGCATTCATTAATGCTTCAAATCTGTTATCAAGATGTATAGGGGGTGGTAGAATACCAGTATTCACAAGCCTTGTCATAGCCG